>NC_064810.1:89553838-89648654 GCF_023721935.1 Panthera uncia
AAATATATATATATATATATATATATATATATATATATATATATATACATATATATATATGGATCTGGTATGTGGTTGACGAGGACATGTGCAAAAACAGCAATTTATCTCAACATTCAAGATAAATAAGTAAATAACTCTAAACTGCAAACACAATTTGCCTCTTTGCCTTTCAAATGCACTTTACATAGCAAAGGAAATATGTTTTCCCCCACATTCTGGCTGCTTTGTAAACATTAATTAATTAATCCCAATAATACCCTTGTGAATGGGAATAGGTATTTTTCTGTCTGTGTTCTACAAATGAGAAAACTATAATACTAATTACGTACATTTATAGAACTATTTTTCCCAGGGCGCCTTACTATTTTGCAATTACTAAACAGACATTAATCATCACATTACCTCTGTGAGGTATGCAAAGCTAACATTAAAGAAGAATGATTGAAACTTAAAAATTGGTAATTTTATCATTTTATCATCTTTATCAATATCTTTATCATATCTTTATCAATTCTTAAAATTGCCCCTAAATAACAGGATAATCCAGGTTAGGTGATAATAACTACAGTAACTGTAACAACTGAGATATTATTTTGTAAATATGAAAATGTATTTTTTTTCTTTAGAGATAAAAAAATGGACTCAAAATCTTAGAAATTTCTAATCAAAAGAAAAGGAAACAGAAGACACAATAGGAAGATAGGGAGTTAAGGAAAGTGATAAATTTATTAATAAATATCTACTCAGCTCTGTTAACGGAGCATCCACTGTTCTAAATCCATGGAATATAGAAACGAACAAAACAAAGATTTGTCCTCATGAAGCTTACATTCCAGAAAAGGAAAAAGGAAATAAAAGAGTAAACAAAATAATTTCAGTTGAAAAAGAAATGTCTGTGAAGCTTAGACACCAGGGTAAGAAGGCAGAGTGAGGGCCCTGGAATGTGCAAAGAGTAGGAGAGGGATATAACATAGAGGCCACAGTCAAGAAATTGAGATGAGAAGAAAAGGTTCTATTAATAGACTAACTATCATAACATACATGAGATATTTAGCACTAGGGATTATTAAATTTAGGTTTTGCTGTTTTATTTTTTGAGGCTTTTTTTTTCCCTTTGAGAATTACCGCAACAGTCTAAGCTTTGAATTAGTGTATACTGTTTAGTTAATTGCAGTAGTCACTCTTCTAATCCAGGAATCACTACTGCAATAGTTCCCAGTGCTGCCTGTACATCAGAATAGCCAGGGAATACTTCTTTCAAAGACAGATACTTTGGAAGCCCTCTGAAATTTCCGACATAAGCATCCTGTGGGTAGGACTGAGATTCTATTGTCGCTTCAGTTCTTCTCCAACAAACCCTCCAACCACTGCAGAAGACTCAATCACCAATGATTTGAGGGCCAGACAATGGTGCTGCTTCTAAATAGAGCATCTTAAGAAATAAACACGACAGTGGTAGCACTCACTCAGGTATGCAAAATAAAAAAACTATAAAAGCCCTGTGGAGATTAAAAGAAACAGAACTTTGAGCTGAATCTGGCCTAGAGACGGACAGATGGTTTGCCACAGCCACAAAATGAGCACTATTTGATTGTACCAAGTACAAAGAACACTAATCCCAGTGATGAAGTTCTGCAAAGGGTCAGAATTGGCTAGGATATAACCATAATTCTTTAGTGCAGAGTGGAATATCCCTTAATTCTAGGACAGCATTCACTGGCTGCTCATGCCTAGAAGTAATCCTCATTATGAGGTATGCTCTTTTAGAAGAAATTCAGAGAAACCTGAGGAGACAAGCCAAAAAGGAAGGAAAGACTACAATCATTCAATACACTTTAGTATTACTTCCATCCACCTCAGACTGTCAAGTAAGAAGTCACACAAGCTATAGTTTCCATTCTACATTTAAACATGGCAGTATCAAAAGGCATAAAATATTTAAAATAATTAAAAATAAAATATTTAAAAAATTAAAATATTTAAAATATTAAAAGGCAAATTATTTAAAAATATGCATGGAAAACTCATGTTGACTTCATTAGCTGTCATTAAAAGTTTTTGGTCATCTGTACATTCAGCTCATCTTTATATGAAAACACAGAATGGATGTAAGATAATAAATAGAGGGAAAACAGCCAAGAGACACCAAACACATTCACTTTAAACATGACAGAATGAAAAAAATAAATAAAAAAATAAAATACATATAATAGAATGTATTCATCCCAATCCCTAGCTTAGTTTCAGTACTGCTCAATTCTGTGCATAGTTCATAAAAATCACTTACTACATGTGCATTTAACACTCATATATAAATTTACAGATTTCTGTAAATTTTTCATTTTACACCATTTGTGTCAATGCAAATATTAGAATTATTTTTGCATATTGGACAACTGTGTAAAAGCTAGCATAGTAGTAAAAGTATCACTGAAAATCAAGAGAACTTATCTATTTACCACAGAGACACTCACTACCTTTGGTTTCTTTTATATCTTCTATTTGAATTCTGTTTCACTTGGAGAACAACATCCTTGATTGGAGTGCAACCTTGTACTCAGTGAGGAGCAATGTCATTCTCTGGATCACCTATTTCCTACTTAAACCCTGTTTTTGAACTAATACTTCAACAGCTTGAATAAGAGTAAACTGTTATCTCAGCAGTGAACCAAAAGCAGCAGCTGACAGTCAAAAACAGTGCATACCTACCCTTATACTTTCCTCTGAGGAGAAAAGACTCAAGTACATCTCAAGTTTTAATGATGCTGGAAAAAGGAAATAGTAACCCTGATCTGTCTCTGAGGGCATAAAATGTTATATTAAGTAACAAATGAACATATGGAGGTATTCTTTTGTACTTCCATCAGTAAAGGATTGAAGCATTCCCTCTCCACCATGCAAAGACCCTACCCATTTCTCTAGGCTAAGTCCCTGTTTTTCCTCTACAATAGTCATGACTGTGGCCAGGATGCTTAATACTATCCTCCTGAACACACTGGGAAATTGTCTCTTCAACCCTTCATTCATTTTGCTCTCCCTTCTTAGACCATTTATTTCCTTTTACTCTAAGTCTTACCCATCCTGCAAGGCTCACTTCAAATCCCCTTTTTTATCACTGTACAGCTTTCTAAGATTACTCTAAAAAGAAAGCAATTCTCTCTCCTCTAACTCCTATAGAATTTATTTTTATACTTCACCTAAGGCATTTACCATATACTGCCTTGCTAACTAGTGTTATTTAATATGGAGTCACTGAAACTCAGCTCTATGCAGGACTATAGGAGACATCTGGTCCAACTGTCTAACTAGTACAGGAAGACATTCTCCATACCACTGGCCAATGCTCATCTTGGTTTGCTTGCCTCCCCTCCCTAATCCTGCTCCCATGGATGAGAAGCGCAAGTTTTACTTATTAAATAAAAATATACAGAACAAAACCTGGTGCAGAGTGGCCTTAGTAAATCTCTGTGGAATGAATAAAAATAGTTAAATTCAAATGGTCTAACTTTGTACTTCACCTCTTCACACTTAAGTCAAATGTGTCTCTCTGTCATTTTAACTCATGGTAATTACTCCAGGGTTCTTCCTGCTTTTATGCCAGTAGATATCACATGTTTCAAGACAGGTTAGGTGACCACACTGGATATCTTCTTTAATCATCTAAGATAATTTCCAGGCCCTATCTTCTTAGGGACACT
Organism: Panthera uncia; assembly: GCF_023721935.1. Lineage (NCBI taxonomy): Eukaryota > Metazoa > Chordata > Mammalia > Carnivora > Felidae > Panthera > Panthera uncia. The sequence goes on from NC_064810.1 coordinate 89,557,540, forward strand.
TAAAACAGACAGTGGCATTGAGAACAGGGTTCACATTCTTCTGAATGTCTAGTGAGTGTCAAATATGTCTCCTCTTAGGACATAGTATAATACCCAGCACAGTAAAAATAGGGAGACAGCAAGTATTCACTCAATACAGATCAAAAATCTGTTTGTGAAAAAAAAAAAAAATCTGTGTGACTGGCATAGCATTGGAATGCCAGTACCATATCAACCCTAATAGGTAAGTACATCCATTCCTAATAATACTATATAGTCTATGTGTATTTTTTCGATCACATTCTGGCATTCAAAAAGCCCACCTTTATTTTCCCTAGAGTTAGTTGTCTGTCAACCTTTCACAAGAAAACTGACTGTTGAGCCATGAAGAGGGGATGGAGTATAATGTGCATATGCATGCACATATAGCAGGGAGAGGTTCAAGTTGCAGAAACAGTAGATAGGTTGAACTTTACATTGAGAACAGGCTCAGTATTGAGATATCCTTTACTGTGTTTTTCATTTTTTTAACTTTTAGCCATCCAGGATATCAAATATCTCAACAAGACAAAGGCATAGTGCAATTTAACAGCCAAGTTACTGTTTTCTGGGAGTATATATGTACTGTTGCTCAAGCTTCCATTTAGATATTAGGTACATTTTACTTTCATCATCTCCAGGAAATATACTCTTGTTTTTTGCTTCTAACATCTGACAATCTTTTAAGTATTAATGTATTATTTTCAAACTCTATTTGAGGAGCTTGAATTCGAGTTTTATTTACTAATTTCCATCGTGTCTTTGTGTCAGAACACAGTAAGGAAGACACTGGGTATCCTACCTATATTTTATTTTATTTTGAATTTTTTTTAATTTTTAACATTTTTATTTATTTTTGAGAGAGAGAGACAGGGCATGAGTGGGGGAGGGGTAGAGAGAGAGGTCAGGCATAAAATCTGAAGCAGGCTCTAGGCTTTGAGCTGTCAGCACAGAATGCAAGGCGCAAACCTACAAACTGTGAGATTATAACCTGAGCCAAAGTCACAGGCTTAACCGACTGAGCCTCTCAGGTGCCCCCCTACCTATATTTTAGCTAAAATAAACATTAAAATATATGTATGTTTTGGTCAAATATTCTGCTAATTTAATGTATTTTTGCAGAGAGAGGTTCCTTATGAGAATGTAAGATAGTGTTTTCTGGGTTGGTATTTAAGTTATCAAGAATGAAACTGCAGTAATCTATCCCTTGGTAAGATTATGATAGTTGAAAAATGTACATAATCACTTATTATTGTGATTGAAATTAAAGTGTTGAAACAATAAATTTTAGTTAATTAATTCCTCATGATATGTGGCTTTCCACTATTTTCCAAAACAGTTTCCATTGCTTTTGCCCCAAAGGAATTTAAGAAAAAAAAATTTTTTAAAGGCTTTCTCTATGATCACACAGTGTGCTAGGTACTCTGAAATGAATTATGTCCCTAAATATGTATATTATGTGCAAACAATGATGCAGGTTTATCATGCATGCTGAGCAATGAAGTCCTTCATAACTGAATCAATGGGATTTCTTAATTTTATCACACTGTCACCATGATTCATAAAAAGTATATAAAGATCCATCACAGAAATGAGAGAAATCTCTTCCATCGTCAATAAGTAAAACTAAAAACAGTATGTGCCTAGAGATCAGATCATCCGTCAGTTACAATGCATCATTACAGGTTCTCAAATTATGAATATGCAGTTTTCTGAGTGGCAAATTTCATGGCTGAGGGAGTACAGATTGGTTTCCCAGTTCACAGTGAGGTATGTGGAATTAGGGAAGGTTTGGACACCTGGGCACTGGATGGAGCATATGGTCATAGTTATTCATAAGAAGATTTCAATAAGAAGTGGCTCTGGAGCTGCAGAGGTGCAGTGTTAAGAGAGGCAGAAGTCTTTAAAGCTTATTACCTAAACATGGCCATTCACCGTCAATGATGGCTGTCAGTGTGCTGTGAGCACTGTGCATTGTACAGAATTGTGATTTCTATTTTTGTTATCATTACCTTGGTTGTATACCCTTGAGGAAGCCACCTAACAGCTCCAGGGCAATTTTCATGTGTACTTTGGAATCCTCTGGACCACTTCAGTGTGGAGTTGTAAGAGGTAGTGGACTCTTTAATTGTGTGCCAAAAAAGAAGACTTCAGGTCCAAATAAATGTGTTTCTTGCTTGTCTAGATCTGTCAGTCAAAAGCATTAAAAATGTTTATTTATTTATTTATTTATTTTTCAACGTTTTTTATTTATTTTTGGGACAGAGAGAGACAGAGCATGAACGGGGGAGGGGCAGAGAGAGAGGGAGACACAGAATCGGAAACAGGCTCCAGGCTCCGAGCCATCAGCCCAGAGCCTGACGCGGGGCTCGAACTCACGGACCGCGAGATCGTGACCTGGCTGAAGTCGGACGCTTAACCGACTGCGCCACCCAGGCGCCCCAATTTATTTATTTTTGAGACAGAACACGAGTGGGGGAAGGCCAGGGAGAGGGAAAGAGAGAGAGAGAGGGAGAATCCCAAGCAGAGTCGAAGCGGGCCTCAATCCCAGTTTGTGGGAGATGATGACCTGAGCCGAAATCAAGAGTCTGATGTTTAACCAACTGAGCCATGCAGGCTTCCCAACAGCATCTATTGAGACCCCACTGTGTGGAAAGACTCTTACTTGAAGAAAGTTGACACCAGAAGTAAGGAGGTGAAAGCCTCTGCCTTCCAACTGTTGAGGGAGAGAAGACAACAAATGAATATGCAGTGGAGGCAGCATTTTCAGAGTGCACACCCAGATACCTGGAGCTCTTTGTTTTTAACAGATGCTTATTTTGGCTGTGTTAGCAACAGACGTGACACTCAAAATGCCCTTTAAGAAAGGTCTGCAGGAGTGGGTTTAGCTAAAAGCCTCTAGCTGAAAGGTTTATCTGGCTTTGCCTCAGTCTTCCATCTTATTCTCAGGACAGCCCCTGGTCAATCACCAAGCAAGGCAGTGGTATAAGAGCCTGGCCATTCCCTCCCAATGGAGGATTCCTCCAATAGGCAATCTTTGTTCTGGGGACCACGAACGGTGATGTGCATCATGGTCTGATAGCCCCCTTTACAGTCCTGCTTCAGCTCTTTCCTTTCACAGATATTATTCATCAATAAGTCTTCTGCATGCTTAATTCCATCTCTAAATTTCTTCATGGAAAATCTAATCTTCCACAGATTTTTTTTTTAATTTTACTCATAATATTTTTTTCTGTAATAAAAATTAATGAGATACTGAAACATGCTAAAACATGCATGAACCTTCAAAACATCATGATAAGTGAAACAGGCCAGTCACAAAAGACCACATGCTGTATGACTCTATCTTTTATGACATGTGCAGAACAGACAAATCTTTAGAAACAGAAAGTAGATTAGTGATTGCCAATGGGCTGGGAGGATGAGGATATGGAAAGTGACTGTGAGTGGGTATGGGATTATTTTTGAGGGGTAAGAAAAATGTTCTAAAAGTAATAGTGGGAACGGTTGCACAACTCTGAACATAACAGAAGATACTGAACTGTATCCTTTAAATAGGTACATTTTATGTATAGCCCAATAAAGTCATCAAATACTTTATTTTTATACATTTTCATATTTCCTAAACAACAGTGGTATTAGGGGACTGGGGGGGGGAGGTATACGCTCATTCTTTACTGACAGTTGTCATTTCTCAGTGTATGAACATGGAACAGACTAATTCTTCCATTTGAGAGAACTAAGTAAAACTCATCAATCACATTTGTAAATCATTAAGCTAAACCTGTATAAAATTCTAATGTTTCGACCTGAGTTTGGTCAAATTGAAAGCCAAGGCTCTCTGAGGGAGTGTTCTTACATTGCTTAGAAGTTTACTTTTCTATTACTTCTGTGACTAGGATAGCTAAGGGTATCTAGAATTCATTTTGTATAGATGCATATGTAACTATCTATCTACCTGCAACAGGATGATATGTGAGAATTTTCCTTTTGGTCTGGAATTGTGAGAGATGCTAAGTATTTTACATTTAGAAGAGTCTATAAGTCGCTTACTAACAAGAGGCAAAACTGGCCTTGCTACAACCAACCATTATTTCATTTCCTCCATAGAATCTGTGATGGAACAGGGTTGTCATCAAGCCCTCTGCTTTGGGTGGAATCCATGTTCATGATAAGAGGCTATTGTTAAGAGTAGCAACTACTGAGAGACTACATGTGTTGCCTTCAAGAAAGGAATTTAGGCATTCCATTCTCTGGTTAAATGTCTGTTTGTGCAGATAAGCAGCAGATCAGTCTCAGGTCTGCCTAGGGAGTGGGAAAAGAATATTGGAGATAGTAGAGCCAAGATAAGGCATACCACTGGGTAAGCCTATATTTCCACCATTTGGCATGGCAAGGTATATGTTTCTGTTGGACCACATGGATGCCACAGAAGGTAGCTAGAGTTGCACCTATTTTTTGCATTCCAGATAAGAAGACAACTTGCAGGGTAAAGGGATTCCAACAGCAAGCAGCTCTGGGCTAGATGAATTATACTAGGAAAAGGTGAAGTGAGATAATGAAAAGGATACAGTGGGCAGATGATGAAGGGTCAGAATACAGAATTCAGGTCCCTTAAATTAATGAGCTAATCTTTGTAAAAATACACCCAGAGTTAGGTCAGAGTTATCACGTATTAAGTATTATAATCATTACCGCCATCTAATTCTGGTTTCCCAGAAGGAGGCCTGCAGTTTAACAATCAAAACTGCTTATTTTACTCAATCAATAGTCTCTACTACTTGGATCAGTGCGATTAACAACACTACACTTTTCAAATCACATTTACTTAAATTCATTCTTTAAGGAAAACACCAATTAACTTCCTATTATAGACAATTAAAAAAATCTGCACACTAATTACCATCCTCTCTACTCATTTTGAATCCACAAATATTCAAAAGCAAACTGCAATGAAAATCTGGGGGGTAATACATTTATATTTCTCCCTAATGCAGTAATAAATTATTCTTGAAAATTCTGCACAAATATTTTCATTCTCTAAGTAATTTAGAAAGAAACAGAGAATAGTATACCAACTCAGTGACATCAAAATATTGAAGATAAATTTGAAGAAATTTCAAGAAAGCAATCAGACTTAGCCCACTGATTAATTTCTATATTTGGAGAAAGCTTAATCTTATCCTGTACATTAAGAAAGTATTAATTAATTATTGCCATGATCACAAAAACCAAAATCTCACTAGAAGAAACACCAAGCAATGTTTTATAAGGGAAAAACTGGGTCCTGTTTGTCTCTGTGTACCCTGTACCTAAACCAATGTCTAACAATATGGATTTAATAAAGTGTAGGTTCAAAGTTGTGCTTAGAATGAATAATCTCTTCCTTGTTTCTCCAACACTCTTAACAGTCATAAAATGTCCATTTTACTCTAGAAATCTTTTAATTTTACACTTTTCTTGAAACTCCCTGCAAAATTCTACCAGAGCTTTATCCTTCGCTATTCTCACAACAATCTCTCCAGTAGTTTCTCCTTTTGCAGAATCACTGAAGTACCTTTCTAAATAGGTCAGAGATTTCACTCTCCTACTGCCAAACCTCCACTGGTTCTGGTGCATTGTGCAGGATGCAATCTAAACATCTTAGTAAAACACACAAAGCCCTTATGATCAGTCTCAAAGCTACTTCTTTATGTTACTTCAGCTACTTCTGGCCACTTCCTCCCCAGATCTGATATACCTATTGCAACACCCAGTGTCTCTCTACAACCTAAAAAAGCCACACTATTGTATGCTTTTGTGTATCGGCATATTACACATCTTTTTTTTTTTTTTTTCCTTCAGTAACAACCATGTTCTTGCCCTGCACTGGGTGCTGGGCACAACCATATACTGCATTCAATAGACATTTACTATATCAATACATATCTCTGATGTCACCTCTGTCTTAAAGCCTTACCCAATTTTCTCAGAAGTAGAGGTGTTCTTATTATACTTTGGTTTTACTCTAATTTTTGTGTGTTTCAATTATTTGTATATGTTTATATCACTTCCACTAGCAACCCAGGGGCTCTGCCACTCATCTACATCCCTGACACCCAGCAGAGTGCTTGGCTTGTGGAATGAATCAAAAAGCACAATGAATGAATGAATGGTTACAGTGACGGATATCTATACCCAGATGTTTGAGCAAAAGAAATTCGGTAATTCAGATTGGGTAAGCCCTAAATTAATGCTTGTTCAGACAAGGCCCACACAGAACTTAGGACATCATCACCTTTAAATAAAAGGGTTTGACTGTGAAATGCGTCTTAGAAAAACAACAACAACAAAAAATTGAATTGCTTTTTCACTAATACATGCAATTCATTAATCTATAACATATTATCAACCCTGTCTATTTATAGATGAGAAGTAACAGAATCACCTAAGTTCACATAAGATTTGATTCCAGGCCTTCAAACTTCCAAAGCAGTGCTGTTTGCTGTTGTTGTTGTTGTTGTTGTTGTTGTTGTTGTTTGTTTGTTTTTTTACCAAGTTAACATCATAATATTTGTCTCTGATCAAAAATAATGATCATACATCATTCTTTCATCACTTATTGGATCCTATTTCAAATTGGCAGTCACTGTAAGTATAAAAAAAATCTAATACCAAGTTTTTATTTCCTTTGTTGGAACTCACACCGACAATACTCCTCAGAGATAAGCTTGTATATTTTTTTGTATAGTTCCTTTCATACACATGCATGTGCATACCTGACAATGTTTTTACGTATAAATTATGATTTTCTTAAATGAGAGTCCACACAGGTATGACATAACAGATTATTTCCTATTCTAATTGTGAATTCATAGAAAATATCATTGATATGCAGTTTCTAAAGAAGGGCATCTAATATCTTTCATTGTACCAATTATAGAAAAGTATAGATAATTTCCAACTTATGGAAAAAAATATGGAATGGTATTAGAGAAAACTGAGAATATAGAAACATCCAAATTGCATTTTCTGTCTTTTCTTTGCTGTGACTTTATAGTTGAATATAAATCATATTACAAATATAAAAATGAAAGATATAATAACATAAAAAATTTTAAATGTCTTGGGATATTCTAATAGTCTACCTTTGGTCCCACTTTAAAATACTTAAAATGTTCAGGAAAATTAATGAATACATATACCAATAATATAATTAAATACATATTTCATTTTTTTAAAAAGTAGCTTATGTATATGTAACTGGACTCATGGCCTGTGATGGTTCATTTTATGTGTCAATTTGACTGAGCTAACATTATTTCTGGTGTGTCTATGAGGATGTTTCTGGAAGAGATTAGCATTTAAATTGTAGATGAAGGAAAAGCCCCCTCACCAATGCAGGCGAGCCTCATCCAATCTGTTGAAAGCCTAAATAGAACCAAAGGGTAGAGGAAAGATGAATTCACTCTCTCCTTAAGCTGGGACACCGATCTTCTCTTGTCCTTGGACATTGGTGCTCCTGGTTCTCCAGCCTTAGAACTCGAACCAGGATTTACATCCTCTGGCCCTCTGGCTTTCAGGCCTTCAGAAGGAGACTGGGACTTACACAATAGTCTCCTCTGCTAAGAATTTCAGGTTTGGACTGTAACTGTACCACTGGCTTTCCTGGGTCTTCAGCTTGCAGATGGAAGACTATGGGACTTCTCAGCTTCAATAATCACATGAGGGAACCCTGCATAACAAACCTCTTTCTATATGTCTCTATATATCCTATTGGTTCCATTTCTCTGGAGAAACCTAATACATGACTTCATTCAAACAATGAAGACAGGAAATTCTTCCCCCAACATGTTAAAACATTTCCAAAATTCAGCCTTCATCCCACCAACCAGATGAAAAAAAATATATATGTAATGTTATAGGCTACATTTTCTGAAGTAACATAATACAACTACAACTTAATAACGCATTTAAGTAACAAGTATCAATGACAATAGCAATAAACCCATGGAAACAAACAAAAGACTGCTAAGGAAATAATATAGAATATTTAGAAAAAACAAAAATAAAACATTATCTTCTAAATTCATCCAAGGAACAAAATTAGTAGTTAGACATTATTTTATGCCTCTGGTCACTTATATTTTAAAATAAACATTAAAAATGAACCCATTTCAATCATCCATCCCCAAATTTCAAAACACAAAGCAAGCCATAGGGTTAAATTAATGAAATTAAAGGCCTACTAGATTAATTTATTAAAAACATGGTAGCATTAATTTGCAAATATAAAAGAATTTTAGAAAAATGCACTAGCATTTTGTATCAAAAATGGAGATTAAAAACCAAAGACTTTAAAAAGTTTAATTCTATGATAAGAAATCAAAAAACTTCAACCAAATATATGATTTTTTGACATTAGCATAATGCTATTATTGAGAGAACTATTAAATAACTTTCCACCAAAGAAACCAAGGCTTTATGGATTATCAGTAAGTTTTTCAAACTTTTAACCAAATTCTATAATTTGTTCATGTCCTAGTAATCTACTTAACTTGTTCTAGGAGAAAAATAGTATTATTTTTTAAAACCTACTAAATATATTTCCAAATAATTGAATAATAGTGGTAGCAACAATTAAGCATTTTGCTTGAGTTAAGCACTAAGAAGGTGTCTTACATTATATAACTTAATCCACATGACAACATCCCGACATTAGGTACTATAATTTTCCACTTAAAAATGATGAGACTGGGGCACATAGGTGGCTCAGTTGGTTAAGTGTCTGACTTCGGCTCAGGTCATGATCTCACAGTTCTTGAGTTTTAGCCCCCTGTTGGGCTCCGTGCTGACAGCTCAGAGCCTGGGGCCTGCTTCAGATTCTGTGTCTCCCCCTCTCTCTCTGCCTCTCCCCACTCACCTTCTCTCTCTCTCTCTCTCTCTCTCTCTCTCTCTCTCTCAAAAATAAACAAACATTAAGAAAAAATGATGAGACTAGTTTCAGAGTTAATGTTACATGCCCACGGTCATCAGCAGTAACTGAAGGAGGTAAGACATAAATCTAGTTTTATCTTACTCAAAAGTTCATGTTCTTAACTACTAAATTACACTACCTCCCAGCTAAAGACATTACTGTATACTTATTATATTATCTAATTATGCTTACTTATAAAATAAACCATGATTTCCTCACTGAATGTACTGCCAGGAAAAACACTACCTCTCCATACCAATATATCATCTTCTGATTCAAAGAAAGTAAAATTAAATTGCTACAGCTAAAGTAAATGAAGAGTAACCAGACAGAAAGGTTTTCTAGGTACTCCAAGAGTTCTCTTTTCTCCACTTCCATCAACTCGTTTAGGCAACTTGCTTCACTCAGAACTATTATATAACCTGCATCAAAAAATTCCAGACTAAAATTGAGGTTAAAGATTCTAATAGGTCTCTTTATTTCCATATTTCTGTTCTAGAAGCAGCCACTTTACTTGCTGGCCCAGACTACAACCACAAACTTTGCAATTTGATTCGAGCCGGACCTTTGCACTTCACTGCCAAAGCATTTTGCTCATTCACTCAGCTCTGCGTCAGGAACTTCACAGGAAAACAAAAATATAAAAGAGAATAAGGAAATTATTCTAACTGAACTTAGATATTCCTGATAATCAATTTCTGGAGGATCAATAAAGTAGAAATGGAAATAAAAACTATTCTAACTGAACTTAGATATTCCTGATAATCCATTTCTGGAAGATCAATAAAGTAGAAATGGAAATAAAAACTCCAAGACAAGTCAACCACCGGACATTCATGTATACATGTCCCAGTGTCAGGACCTGTCTCTTGGGGATAAATGAAGTAAGACTTGGCAAAGCCAGTCTTTGGCACGTGCCAGACTCCACCCTTCTGGCACGTGCAAGCCAAAGCATGGCTCCACACTGAGCATTGACACAGCAGTGGACAGTGACTGGCAAGAACCTGTGTAGGTGGCATCATGTAACTTTAGGGCAGTGTGGCATGACTGTGCTTGATGGGCAAACTCTACTCAGAACTTGTATGTCAGATCCAGGTGATATGGCCTGCAAAAAGCTGTTTTTGTAATTTAAGGTAATTATGCTTAAATATCAATTGATGTGTTTGGTGGGAAAAGCAGTTTGGTAAGGTTAACTAGAAAGATCTCACAGTAGATAAGAAAATTAGCCTGACCATGCACCGTGTCTCTCACTACGATATAAAGAGATTTGAGTCCTCTGATATCATTTGCTATTAAATAAATTATTTCTGTTTAACTGAAGTCAATTCTAACTTCTTTAGGTTGCAACCACTGTGTGCTCGTTTGTGTTTAATTTTCACCAAGCTTTAAACCCACTCCTTCAGAAAATTCAGGCCTATCCACTCTCAAGAACTCATGTGGCACTGGACCAAAAGCTGTTGCCTCCACTTAAATCTGGCCCAGCACCAGAACTGTCAGCCAAGGCTGCACAGGCTGTAAACTATTCAATCCTGGGTGGCATCATTCACAAGGACAATTAGGTAAATGGTACTCCATAGGAGTTGTATAGTACAAAAAATGCACAGCTGTACACGTGGCCTCTGCCTAAGATCCACAGATAGTAATTTTGGCCTGCTCATTCTTTAATATTGTACTTTCTGTTCCCTGGCCCCTGCTAGAATGTAAGCTCCCAGAGGACAGGCATTTTTGTCAACTTTGTTCCCCAATATACACCAAGTATGAAGAACAGTATCTATTCCAAAGTAGACACTCAATAAATATTTGTTAATGAGTCAAAGGAAGACCCTGATCTAGAGCAAATAAGAAGATTCAACTATTTTTTAAATAATGGTAATGATAAAAAAAATAATAAAATCATAAAAGGAGCCAAGATAGTGGCCTCAGTGGCATAAGCACTTATTAAGGCTCTTTTGAAAATGGAGCCCTTTGATACTGCCTGACAAAGAAACTATTCAGTTTATAGCTTTGATTATTGACATAAATGGACACACTAAACACCTTCACCCATCCCATGTCTTTATTATTCTGATTCATGAGAATCTCTCATGAGTGTCTAGGGCGTAAATTGAAGAAAGCAATGACCATCAAGGATTCATTGAAAGATCAGGTGAAGATCAACAATACTAGTGGCAATGAGGACACATTAAAATAATGGATTCAAGGGATGCCTGGGTGGCTCAACTGGTTGAGTGTCTGACTATTGATTTCAGCTCAGGTCATGATCTCTGATTTGTGGGATTGAGCCCCACATCAGACTCTTATGCTGAGCGTGGAGCCTACTTGGGATTCTCTCTCCCTCTCTCTTTGTCCCTCTCCCCCACTTGCTTTCTCTCCCTCTCTCTCTCTCTCTAAAATAAAAAAAATAAAATAAAATAATGGATTCAAAATGGCCACTTCAGAATTCCAAACTTCACGGGCAAAGAGCCACATGTAAAGAATGGAAGGTGACTATCTTCTGGAAAGCAAAAAAGGTATCTGACCCAAAACTGAATGTAAATATTGAATAATGACAACCAATAGGGTAAGAAAGAAGGTGGTAAAAGAGGCATTCTCCAGGGAAAGCAGAAGTTTCTTTTTCAGGTGTCTGAAGTAACATCAATAACACAACATTTGGAGAAAAAAATGCCCAAACTTTTAAAACTGTTTAAGGGTGTTTATCTGAAATGATCCTGAGGTGCACCCAGCAGCAGAATTAAGGTTGCTGTTTCCAAAAGGTCTTGTGTATGATTATTATTCAAACTGGCAACAGTAATTTACTCATAAAGATTGGTGAACAGAAGATGGGAAGCTTTCTCTCTCCTCCGCTGACTCTTTTCACTATCACACTGTTAGGTGAGGATATTGCATTTATTTTGGCAGTAAGGTGTTGCATAGTGTGAAAACTCGAGTGGTAGAAAACAATACAATTTCTCATGTTATCATGTTGCTAAAAAATGACATTATATTGAATAATATAAAAACCTATGCCATCTTCAAAGCTGCCGTAGATGGTGTATTCAAAAATAAGTAAGGATTCACCCTGAAAAATCCTGACCTTATGCAACATTGTCAACTAATCTAGAAAAGACACAAATATAACTCTGTTCACTTCTATTTCAACCTTTCCAGTTCCTATAATATAAATAACAAGTTTCTGAAATTTTCAAAGCCACAAGAAACTGCTCACCTTTTAATATAAGGCCAAGTGCAGGGAGATGAAGACCAATGAAGGAGAAGTGTATGACAGGAAGAAAAAAGTACTATTTATTTATTCACTTAGAACCTCAAAAGATAAACCCAATATTTTTTCTCCATGTTCATAAAGAAACTTGTTCTTTACAGTCCATTTATTTGTTTTTGAGGGAGAGAGAGCAAGAGTGTGAGGGACAGAGAGAGAGGGAGAGAAAATATGAAGCAGGCTCCACACTGTCAGTGCAGAGCCCGATGTGGGGCTCGAACCCACAAACCATGAGATTATGACCTGAGTCAAATCAAGAGTAGTATGCTTAACTGACTGAGCCACTCAAATGCCCTGAAACTTGTTCTTTAGATGACATATGTTCAAGTATGTCACAAAAAAAATGTGTTTTCTATTTAAATAATATTCTCCATTTACTGTAATATCTGATACTTTAAGTGAATGGTCAAACTCTGTGTGCATGTGTGTGTATTTAAATGTGTTCAAATTAAATCACTTGATTGGCTTTTATTTCCCTGGTCATTTAATCCTTATCTGTGTTATTTTCATGCTGTCACACAATACAGAGGAAACAAAGAAAATTAGGAAGTAATCTGTACCTGTATAACTTCCACATTCTTCATAACACATTTTGTCCCCATTTACGTCAGATTATCTTTCAACATATAAATAAATTTCCTCTCATTTCCCCTAGGTATAAGAGGCACACCATAAGAAGACTGCCACTTCTACTTCTATCTGTTTAATCATTGGTCTTATTTCCTTCCTCCTCTACATTCCCCCAACTACTGCCAGAGTGCATGTCTTTATCCTCATCTAACCCAAATGTTACTGGTTACCAGTTTTATTACTGATCAAAAATTCATCCTCAAGAATTCATCCTTAAGAATTATCAACATTGACCTTCTAATAGAATGTGATATATGTGTTTTGTTTACTTTCCATTTCTAAAACCTAGGGAAAGGAATCGTACATTAATAGAATACAAAAGTTACCTAGTTTAAAACTATGGATTGAAACAAAAGATCATGAACTATGATATATATTATCGCAATAATTACCATTTGATAATTCTACTTAGATGAATGATGTTTAATCTTAACACTGATAAAAAAAAATAGTAGATAATAGATAGAAGGTTGCCAGTGGATAGAACTCACTCTGGCAGTTCCTGGGAAAGTTTTCAACCTCTGTGGATCACAAAGAAGAGAATGGTTAGATGGTTCCCATGCTCTCTCCTCTTTTAAAAACTCTATTATTCTAATTTTTTTTCTAAGCCTCAGTTGTCTAATTTAAAATCAGGGGAGAAGGAATTTTGCGCCATTTTTGCATCCTTGGAATAAATTCCATTTGATGATAGTGAATGATCCTTTTAATATGTTGTTGAATGTGATTTGCTAATATTTTCTTGAGGACTTTGAAATATACAGCCATAAAAAGGATCTTGGCATTTATGACAACATGGATAGATCTAGAGGGCAGTATGCTAAGTGAAATAAGTCAAACTGAGAAAGATACATATATCCCATATAATTTCAATAATATGTGGAATCTAAAACTAACAAACAAACAAACAAAAAGAAGAATCAGACCTATAAATAAAGATAACAAACCAATGGTTGCTGGGGGAGGGGTGTGAAAGAGAATGGACAAAATGGGCAAAGGGGAGTGGCGATACAGGAGATACATTCCAGTTATGGAATGAATAAGTCATAGGAATAAAAGGCACAGCATAGGGAATATAGTCAATGTTGATTAGTTGATTAGTCAGCTTTAGTCCCAACCATCTCTAAAATATTATGGATCTAAAATAGTTTGGGATTTTTTAAATTACTACTACTATTAATTTTTCCAACCAGAAAATTGATGTATAGACCCTTAAAAAATCCAATTTCAAATTATTTTCACCCTACAATTTTCATCAAATTGACCATTTTCATAGATATTTTTTCATTTTCTACCCCATTAACACTAGATACATTGCAAATTCACTGAGCTTTCTCTGCTGCAAAGAATGAGTTTGTGATAAATGCTACTTCAACATTTTTTCTTAATAATCTGCTTCAGTTCCTAGAATCCTAAGATTTCATTATATTAATTATTATATTCATATATTCTTCTGAACAAAATTGGAACTTGAAATTCATGGAACATTTTCAAGATACAGTCAAATCTATACATCAATGTAGAACATTTAATACAATAAAATGAGGTCAATCCAATGTTTCAGTGAATTGTTCATAATAGGATCACATACGGTACCTCAAAAATTAGAAACATTTATGGACAAACTAATTGTTTATTGCTTTAATTCTCCCTGAAATTGTGGCTATATCTCTTTATTCACAGTCATTATTCATAATCCCTCTCTTATATCAAAATGCTTCAAATATTGCATTATAAATATTTATTACAAATTATACATTATAATGATATAGCTCAGTTAAGAACATGTTTTTTAAAAAAAATATTAATGCCTGGGGTGCCTGGTGGTTCAATCACTTAAGCCTCCGACTTTGGCTAAGGTCATGATCTCATGGTTCCTGAGGTTGAGCCCAGCAGTAGGGAGCCTGCTTGAATCCTCTGTTTCCTTCTCTCTGCTCCTCCCCTGCTCGTGTGCTCTCTCTCTTTATCTCTCAACATAAACATTTAAAAAATGAAAATAGAAATTATTAATGGTTTTATTTTTTTAATTATGGCATTAAGATGATTTTTTTTCCATTAATGGCATTGTTATACCAATTACTACTTGGTATGCAATGAAGAGCACACATCAGATTTTCTTAATAAGTTTCAATATATTAGAGACAGATGATGAAGAATTGCCTCAGGATGATTCTGAGGCAATGTATTAATACTCTGAAGTACATCTATCCACCATGGGGTTCCAATTTTGACTGAGAACCTCACTCTGAAATTCAAAATATTCACTAAGTTTCTTGCCACTCATTTCTTCCCCTTAACAGCTAGGTTTGACCATGTCAAGCCCAGAGAAAAAAGGAACTAATTTTCTGTTAAGTTCTGGTTTACATGGTAATATAGCAGAGGGTATCTGTAAAGAATGCTGAACTCATGGGGCGCCTGGGTGGCTCAGTCGGTTAAGTGGCCGACTTCGGCTCAGGTCATGATCTCGCGGTCCGTGAGTTCAAGCCCCGCGTCGGGCTCTGTGCTGACAGCTCAGAGCCTGAAGCCTGTTTCGGATTCTGTGTCTCACTCTCTCTCTGACCCTCCCCCATTCATGCTCTGTCTCTCTCTGTCTCAAAAATAAATAAACGTTAAAAAATTAAAAAAAAAAAAAAAAAAAGAATGCTGAACTCAGAAGTTGGCCAAACTTAAATTACAATCTGACTTCTAACGCTGTGTGATCTTGGGCTAATTAGGTAAACTGTAAGTTTTAGTCTCCCACTCTGAAAGGAGGAATAAAGCAATATATTTTCAAAAGATTGTAGAAAGAATAAAAATGAGATAATGTACATGAATTACTTAATGAAGTACCTGGTACTCAATAGCCAGGTCTGTAAATGACAACTATATGATTACTACATACTTTGTCTTGTTATTTCTTAACAAGTATTTTGTGAGCCTAAAACTTTACAAATAGGGAAATAAGGCTCAAGAGTTTATGTGATTGTTTTTAAAATGTAAGAAGCAGGATAAAACCACAGTGAGGTCTTGGGGACTTGCTAGAACTCATAGTGCTATTGTCTGCTATATTTCATAGCCATAAACTGGCCATAAACTGGCCAAAGTGTACAAGTTCTAGTTCAATATGGCAATAAAGGAGGCTCCTGAACTCACCTCCTCCCATGGCACACAAAATCTATAGTTACATGCAGAGCAACTCCATCCAAAAGAAATTGAGAAACAAGCTAACTTACACATTGGACAAACAAGAAAATACCTACATCAAAATGGGTCTTGTCACACCTTCAACTACTAAGAGCTACTAAGAGCAAAGAAGGTGACTTGAACAATCAACAATTGGAGAGGCAGTCAAGAATTAAGGGTAAGCTTAATAATAACATTCATCTTCTACAAGACTACAAGATATGGGTGCTTTATCTAAAGCACAGAAATCCAACAGTCAAGGAAAATAATGAAACTAAAACATATGTTTCAAACAAAAGACAAGATAAAAATCCAGAAATGGAACTTAAGGAAATGAACATAAATTATTTAGCTGATAAAGAGTTCAAAATAATAGTCATAAAGATGATCACTGAGGTCAGGAGAACAATGCATGAGCAAAGTGCTAATTTCAACAAAAATATGGAAAATATAAGAAAGTGCTAAACAGAAACAACAGCTAAAGAATGCAATAATGGAACTGAAAAAAGCTAGATCAAGCAAATGAGAGGATAAAAGAACTCAAAAACTGGGCAGTGATATTCATCCAATCAAAAGAGTAAAAAGATAAAAGAAAGAAAGAGTGAAGAAAACCTAAGGGACTTAATGGGGTATCATAAAAAAAAAACACCAATATTCACATTATAAGTGTCCAGAAGGAGAAGAGAGGAAAAAGGGACAGAAATATTCAAAGAAACAAAACAAATGAGCAAAGGGTGGTGGGGTGGGGGGAGGGAGAGAAGCATACCAAGAACAGACTCTTAACTGTAGAGAACAAACTGATGGTCACCAGAGGGGAGGTGGGGTGGGGTATGGGTTAAATAGGTGATGGGGATTAAGGAAGGCACTTGTTGTGATAAGCACTGGATGTTGTATGCAAGTGTCGAATCACTATATTGTACACCTGAAACTAATATTACACTGTATGTTAACTGGAATTTAAATAAAAACTAAAATAAAAAAAAGAAATATTATTCAAAGAAATAATGACTAAAAACTTCCCTAACTTGGGATAAGAAACAAATATCTACATTCAGTAAGCTTAGAAAAATTCCAAATAAAAATAATCCAAAGAGACCCACACCAAGAAACTTCATAATTAAATTGTCAAAAGTTTTACAAAGAAAGAATCTTAAAAGCAGCAAAAGAAAAATAACTTATTAACAAGGGAACCCTTATAAGACCACCAGCAAACTTTTCAGCAGAAATTCTGCAGGCTAGAAGAGAGGTACATGAAATATTCAAAGTGCTGGAAAGAAAAAAAAAAAAACAAAAACTACCAAATAAGAATATCCTACCCCAAAGCAGTCCTTCAGAATTGAAGGAGTGTTTTCCATACAAGCAAAAGCTGAAGGAGTTTATCACTACTAAACCAGCCTTATAAGAAATGTGAAAGAGACATCAAGCTAAACAACAACAAAAAATCTGTAACAGGAAAACATATTAAAGCATAAACTTCACTAGTATAGGTAAATATATAATTAAATTCAGAATACTCATATTGTAATGATGTTAGGCAAATCACTTAGAAAACCAGTATGGGGGTGCCTGGGTAGTTCAATCAGTTAAAATCCACTCTTGATTTCCCCTCAGGTCATGATTTCACTCACTGTCATGAGATCAAGCCCCAGGTAGGGTAATGTGCTGGGTGTGGAGCCTGCTTGGGATTCTCTCTTTCCTTCTCTCTCTGCCTTTCCCTCTTCTCTCTCTCTCTCTCTCTCTCTCTCTCTCTCAAAATAAATAAATAAACTTAAAAAATTAATAAAACACACACACACAAGTATAAGCTGCCTATAAGAGAATCGCTTCAGATGTAAGGACACACAGACACCAAGTGAAGGGATGAGAAAACATATTACATGTAAATGGAAACCAAAAGAACCTGGTTATACTCATTTCAGATAAAATAAATGATAAGCTAAAAACAGAAATAAGAAGGTCATTATATAATGATAAAGTGGTCAATCCAACAAGAGGATATAAGATTTATAAATATGTATGCATCCAACAGAGAAGCACTAAAATATATGCAGCAAATATTAACAGATCTGAAAGAAGAAACAGCAATGCAGTAATAGTAGGGACTTTAACACCTCCCTTTCAACAATGGTTGGATCATCCAGTCAGAAAGTCACTAAGGAAACTTTAGACTTAAATGACACATTAGACCAGTGGACTTGAGACATTTACAAAACATTCTATTCACAAAATGCAGCAGGCTGGGCTGAAGATAATCATGGCCTAGCCACAATAGGAAGACACAGCCAGCCCCCACAGGGAATACCACTGGAGAGCGTAGTTCTGGTGTCTAGGGGGCATTATGCTATAAGGAACCACAGGATGTCTTCTACACAAAGCCACTACTTTCAAGGCCACAAGAAATAGCTGATCTACATAATACACAGAAACAAGCAGAGAGCTAGACAAAATGAAGATGCAGAGGACTATAACCCAAATGAAAGAAAAGAGCTCCATAAAACAGAAAAGCAATATGCCTGATAAAGAACTCAAATGGTTATAAAGATGCTTGCCAGACTTGAGGAATGAGTGATGAACTCAGAACTTTAACAAAAAGATAGAAAATATAAAAAGGAACCAATCATACCTGAAGAATTCAATAAATGAAATGAAAATTACACTAGAATACTCTAAAGGAATCAACAGCAGACTAGAGGATGCAAAAAATGGGTCATTGATCTGAAAGACAGGATAATGGAGAGCAACCAGGCTGAATAGCAAAAAGAAAAAAAAAGAATAAAAAATGAGAATAGGTTAAGGGAACTCAGCAATATCATCAAGTGTAATAACATTTGTTTTATAGGAATCTCAAAGGTAAAGAGAGACAGAGAAGGGGGCAGAAAACTTACATGAAGAAATAATAGCTAAATATTTCCCTAGTCTGGAGAAGGAAGCAGACAACCAGGTCCAGGAAGCACAGAGAGTCCCTAACAAGATGAATCCAAGGAGGTCAATACTAGACACATAATAATTAAAATGTCAAGAAATAATGATAAAGAGAGTATTTTAAAAGCAGCAAGAAAATTGTTATGCACAAGGGAAACCCCATAAGGCTAGTAACTGATTTTTCAGAAAAAAACTTTGCAGGCCAGAAGGGAGTGACACAATATATTCAGAGTGCTAAAAACAAACAAACAACAACAACTCACACAAACACGCACGCCTGTGCGCGCGCGCATGCGCGCACACACACACACACACACACACACACACACACACAAAACAAAACCAAGACTACTCTACCCAGCAAGCTTATTATTAGAATTAAAGAAGGGATAAAACTTCTAGTAATAGTAAAGGTAGTAGATTAATTATTTATAAAGCCACTATGAGGGTGAAAACACAAAAGAAGTAAAATTAATCAAATCTACAAAACTTAGTCTAGGGATAAACAAAATAAAAAGGTACGGAATATGACATCATATACATAAAATGTTGAGGAGTAAATATTTAGTGCTTTTAGACAGATTATGTTCAAACTTAAGTGACCATCAACTTAATAGAGAGCACTATACACATAAGGTGTTACATATGAACATAATAATAACCATGGATTAAAAACCTATAAAAACCTATAACACAAGCATAATACTAATGAAAATTATCAAATCAAAAGGGAAGAAAGCAAGAGAAGAAAGGAAGAGAAAACTACAAGACCAACCAGAAAACAATTAATAAAATGGCAATAAGTACATACTTAATAATTACTCTAAATGTAAATGGACTAAACACTCTAATCATAAAACACAGGGTGGCTGAATAAATAGAAAACCCAGAACCATCTATATGCTGCCTACAGGAGACTCACTTCAGACCTAAAAATATATAAAAACTAAAAGCGAAGGGATAAGAAAAGATTCCATGCAACTGGAAATGAGGAGAAAAAAATTCATGGTAGTGGTACTTAATATCAGACAAAATAGACTTTAAAAAAAACTGTAGCAAGAAACAATAAGAGGGCACTACATAATGGTAAAGGGACCAATCCAACAAAAGGATGTAACATTTGTAAATATCTATGTACCCAACACAGAAGAACTGAAATACATGAAGAAAATATGAACAGACATAAAGGGAGAACTTGATAGTAAACAAATAATAGTAGGAGACTTTAATACCCCATTTACATGAATGGATAGATCATCCAGAGGAACCAGCAAGGAAACAATGGTTTTGAATGACCCAGTAGACTAGATGGACCTAACAGATATATGCAGAAACCAAAACAAGAGAATATACATTATTTTCAAGAGCACATGAAACATTTTCCAGGATAGATCACATGTCAGGCACAAAACAAGTCTCAGTAAATTTAAAAAGACAGAAATCCTACCAAGTGTATTTTCTAACCTCAACAGTATAAACCAGGTAATCAATTACAAGAAAAAATTGGAAAAAACACTAACATATGAAGGCTAAACAGCATGCCACTAAACAACCAAAAGGTTAATAAAGGAATCAAAAAGGATATAAAAAATGCACGGAGACAAATGAAAAATAAAAACACAATGGTCCAAAATCTTTAGGATACAGCTAAAGCAGTTCCAAGAGAGAAGTTTATAGCAATACAGGTATACCTCAAGAAATAAGAAAAATTTCAAACTACCTAACCTTACACCTAAAGAAACCAGAAAAAGAAAGAACAAAGACTGAACCTAGTACAAGGAAGGAGATCATAAAGATTATAGTGGAGGGGCGGCTGGGTGGCTCAGTTGGTTAAGCGTCCAACTTCAGCTCAGGTCATGATCTCATGGTTCATGAGTTCAAGCCCCACATCGGGCTCTGTGCTGACAGCTCAGAGCCTAGACCTGCTTCATATTCTGTGTCTCCCTCTCTCTCTGCCCCTCCTCCACTCGCACTCTATCTCAACAATAAATTAAAACATTAAAAACAATTTTTAAAAGTAAATATTATAGTAGAAATGAATGAAATAGAAACATCCCCCTAAAAAAATACAATAGAAAAGATCAATAAAACCAAGATCTGGCTCTTTGAAAAGATATACCAAGTTGATAAACCTTTAGCCAGACATATCAAGAAAAAGAGAGAAAGGACTCAAAGAAATAAAATCAGAAACAGAGGAGAAATAACAATAAAAATAGCAGAAATGCAAAGAATTACAAATGTATTATAAAAAAAAAAACATAAGCTAACAAATTGGACCTAAACCTAAAAGAAATGGGTAAGTGCCTTGAAATATAGTGTTCCAAAGAAATTCAGAAACAAAATTTAAACAGACTGATCAAGATATAATTGAAATAGAAACCAGAAAACACCCAAAAAACAAAATTTTAGAAACAGTTGTCTTCACAGGTGAATTCTACCAACATTTAAAGAATTAATACCTATTCTCGGGGCACCTGGGTGGCTCAGTCGGTTGAGCATCCGACTTTGGCTCAGGTCATGATCTCGCGGTGTGTGAGTTCGAGCCCCGCATCGGGCTCTGTGCTGACAGCTCAGAGCCTGAAGCCTGCTTCAGATTCTGTGTCTCTCTCTCTCTCTGCCCCTCCCCTGCTCATGCGCTGTCTCTCTCTGTCTCAAAAATAAATAAAAACATTAAAAAAAATTTTAAAGAATTAATACCTATTCTCAAACCATTCAAAAAAACCCAAAAAACAAAAAACAAAAAAAGAAGAGGAAGGGAAATTTCCAAATTCATTATATGAAGTCAGCTTTACCTGACATCAAAAGCAAAGACATCACAAAAAAAGAGAAAACTACAAGCCAATATCTCTGATGACAATAGATGAAAAAAAATGCTTAAAATATTAGCAAACTTAATTCATTAATACATTAAAAGAATTATTCACCATGATCAAGTGGGATTTATTCCAGTGATGCAAGGTAGTTCAATACTAGCAAATCAATGTGATAATCACATTAACAAGAAGAAAAATAAAAACCATATGATAATCTCAATAGATATAGAAAAATCATTTGACAAAATATAACATCTGCTCATGATAAGAACTCTCAATAAAGTGGGTTTAAAAGAAACATACACCAACATAATTAAGGCCATATACAAAAAACTCACATATAACATCAAACTCAATGGTAAAAAATTGAAAGCATTTCCTCTAAGATCAGGAGCAAGACAAGGATGTCCATTATCAACACTTTTAATCAACATAATACCTGACATCCTAGCTGCAGCAATCAGACAAATAAAAGGCTTCGGATCAGTAAGGAAAAAGTGTCACTGTTTGCACATGGCATATTATCTATAGAAAATCCTAAAGACTCCACCAAAAAAGTGATTAGAGCTAATAAATGAATTCAGTAAAGTTGCAGTATATAAAATTAATATACAAAAATATGTTGTGCTTTTACATACTAATAACAAAGTAGCAGAAAGAGAAACTAAGAAAACAGTCCTATTTACAACTGCACCAAAAAAAGAATAAAAATAGAATAGAATAAAAAATAGAATAAATAATAAAATCCCTAAGAATAAATTTAACCAAGCAGGGAAAGAACTATATTCTGAAAACTATAAGACACTGATGAAAGAAATGGAAGATGACACAAATGGAAAGATATACCATGCTCACGCACTAGAAGAATATCTTTAAAATGTCCACATTACCTAAAGCAATTTACATTCAGTGCAATACCTAGCAAAATACCAGTAGCATTTTCTACAGACCTGCAGAAAATACTAAAATTTGTAAGGAACCACAAAAGACTTCAAATAGCAGAAACAACAGAAGAACAAACTGGAGGTATCACAATCCCAGATTTCAAGACATACTACAAAACTGTAGTGTCAGAAGATTATGCTTGCCACACAAAAATAAATACAGAGATCAGCAGAATAGGATTGAGAACCCCAAAACAAACTCAAACATATATAGTCAATCTATGAAAAATGAGGCAAGAATATACAATGGGGAAAAGACAGTATTTTCAATAAATAGTGCTGTGAAAACTGGATGGCTTCACGCAAAAGAATGAAACTAGACCACTTTCTTATAACATACATAAAATGAACCCAAAATGGATTAAAGACTTAAATGTGAGATGTGAAACCTTAAAACCCCTACAAGAAAAGAGGTAATAATTTCTTTGACTTGGCCTTAGCAACATATTTATGAATATGACTCCTCAGGCAAGGGAAACAAAAACAAAATTTAACTATTGAGACTATCTCAAAATAAAAGATTTGCAAAGAAAACTACAAACAAAACAAAAATATAACCTACTGAATGGGTAAAGATATTTGCAAATTATCCACTAAAGGATTAATGTCCAAAATATATAATGAATTCATACAACTAACACCAAAAAATAACCTGATTAAAAATGGGCAGAGGGCCTGAATAAACATTTATCCAAAAAAGACATAAAAATGACCAATAGATCCATGAATAGATGCTCAACATCACTTATCATCAGAGAAAGGCAAATCAAAATCATGAGACATCATCTCACACCAGTCAGAATGGCTAGTATCAAAAAGATAAATGCAAGTGTTAGCAAGGATATGAAGAAAAGGGAACTCTTGGGCATTATTGGTGGGAATGTAAATTGGTACAGCCAGTGTGGAAAACAGTATGAAGGCTCCTCAAAAAATTAAAAATACAAATGCCATATAATCCAGTAAGTCTTCTACTAAGCATTTATCCAAAAAAAAAACAAAACCAATAATTTGAAAACATACGTACACTGCTTTTATTGCAACATTAATTACAATAGCCAAGATATGGAAGCGATTAAAAAGTGTCCATCAATAGATGAAGAGATAAAGAAGATGGGATGTGTATATATACATATATGAATATTTGTATATATATAATGAAAAATAATAGAGTATCTTTCATAAATATAATGAGATCTTGCCATCTGCAACAACATGGATGGACTCAGTGGGTATTATGCTAAGTGAAATCAATCAAAGAGAAAGACAAATAGCATATGATTTTACTTACTTGTGAAATCTAAAAAAAAAATACAAATGAACAAATGAAAATAACAAGTTCTTAAATACAGAGAATAAACCAATGCTTGCCAGTGGTTGCCAGAGGAGAGGTGTGTGGGGAATGGGTAAAATAGATGAAGATTAAGAGGCACAAACTTCCAGTTATAAAATAAGGAGATAAAAAATACACCAGAGGGAACACAGTCAATAATACTGTAATGATGTTAAATGGTGACTATAGTTATTGTGATGAGCCCTGAATATTGTATACAATTGTCAAATCAATATGTTGTACAACTGAAATTAATATAATGATACATATCAATTATATTTCAGTAATAAGTAGACATTTTTTAAAAATTAAGAAGAGAGCAGAATCAAATAAATTAGAAATGAAAGAAGAGACATTACAACGGAGACCACATGAATACAAAGAATCATAAGAAACTACTATGAACAATTATATACTAAAAAATTGGACAACCTAGAAGAAATGGCTAAATTTTTAGAAACATACAACCTACCAAGATAGAATCATGAAGAAATAGAAAATCTAAATAGACCAGTTACTAGTAAGGAGACTGTATCAGTAATCAAAATCTTCCCAACAAACAAAAGTCCAAGACCAAATGATTTAACCAGAAAACCCTATCAAATATTTAAATTTTTTTTTTAAGATTATTGATTTTTGAGAGAGACACAGCATGAGCAGGGGAGGGGCAGAGAGAGAGAGAGAGGGAAACACAGAATCCAAAGCAGGCTCCAGGCTCTGAGCTATAAGCACAGAGCTTGATGTGGGGCTTGAACTCACAAACAGCAAGATCATGACCTGAGTGGAATTCAGACACCTAACTGACAGAGCCACCCAGGCACCCCTCTATCAAATATTTAAAAAACAAAAACCAGTCCTCTTCAAGCTGTATTTTTAAAAAAACAGAAGCAGAGGGAACACTTACAAACTCATTTCATGAGACCAGCATTGCTCTGAAACCAAAGTTAGACAAGGACACTACAAGAAAAGAAAATTACAGGCCGATATTACTAATGAACATAGATGCAATTTTTTTTTAATTTTTATTTATTTTTGAGAGAGACAGACAGAGGAAGCAGGGGAGGGGCAGAGAGAGAGGGAAACAAAGAATCTGAAGCAGGCTCCAGGTTCCACGCTGTCAGCACAGAGCACGATGCTCTAACCCATGAACCGTGAGATCATGACTTGAGTCGAAGTCATATGCTTAGCCAACTGAGCCATCCAGGCACCCATAGATGCAAAATTCATCAACAAAATATTATGAGGCAGTATTCAACAGCATATTAATGATGATCAATATGATCAAGTGGGATTCACTCAAAGATTGCAAGAATGGGTCAACACTGACATATCAGCCAATGTGTTACATCACATTAACAAAATGAAACAAAGATCACAGGATCATATCAATAGATGGAGAAAGAAACATTTGATAAAATTCAACATCCATTCATGATAAAAGTTTCAACAAACTGGGTATAGAGGGGATGTATATCAATATAACAAAGGTCAATGATTAAGTCCACAGCAAACATCATACTCAATAGTGAAAAGCTTATAGCTTTTCCTTTAAGATATAGGACGAATATAAGGATCCCATTCTTATTCAGCATAGTACTGGAAATCCTATATAGAGCAATTAGAAAAAAACACACAGACAGAAAATAAAATAAAATAAAATAAAATAAAATAAAACAAATTAAATTAAATTAAATAATAAAAGGCATCTAATTAGGAAACAAGTAAAACTATTTTTAGATTACATGTTATGTATAGAAACCATAAAGAATCCACCAAAAATCTATTAGAATTTTATTTACTAGAGTAAACAAATTCAGTAAAGTTGCAAGATATAAAATCAATACAGTAAATTTGTTTGTGTTTAAATACACTAATAACAAACTATCAGAAAGAGACTAAAATAAATAAATAATAATAAATAATATAATAAATAAAAATTTTAAATAATCACATTTGCAATTGCACCAAAAATAATAAAATACCTAGGAATAAATTTAACCAAGGGAGTGAAAGGGGTATACACTGAAAACGTCAAGACCTGATGAAAGAAATCAAAGATGACACAAATTAATGGGAAGCTATCTCATGTTATGAATTGGAAGAATATTGTGGAAATGTCCATACTACTCAAAGCCATCTATAAATACAACTAATCTCTATCAAAATTCCAATGGCATTTTGTTTAGAGATATAGAAAAGCAATCCTAAATAACGTATGAAAGCACTTAAGTCCTCAAATAGTAAAAGTAATCTTGAGAAAGAACAAAAATGGAGGCATCACACTTCTTATTTTAAACTACTTAACACAACTAAAGTAATCAAAACAATATGGTTTCGGCATAAAAAAGAAATATGTTCAAAGACACAGAATAGGGAGTCTAGAAGTAAATGTATTAGATATGGCCAGTTAATTTATGACAAACAGCCATAAATATACAATAGGGATAGGACAGTTTCTTCAAGAAATGGCGTCAGAAAAACTGGACAAGCATATGCAAAAAAAATTAAACTGGAGCCTTATCTTATACTATACACAAAAGTTCATTCAAAATTGGTCAAAGACTTGAACATTAAACCTCATACCGTAACGCTTGTAAATGAAAATGCAGGGACTAAGTTCCTTGACATTGGTCTTGGCAATGCTTACTTCGTTTTGACACCCAAAGTAAAGGCAACAAAAGCAAAAGTGGGACTACATTAAGCTAAAATCTTCTGCATAGAAAAGGAAACCATCTACAAAATGAAAAGGCAACTCACTGAATGGGAGAAAATATTTGCAAATCATATAACTAATAAGAGTTAGTATGTAAAATACACAAAGAATTCATACAATTCAGTTTTTTTAAAAAGTCTGTTTAAAAGATGGGAAGAAAAATTAAAGAGACATTTTTCCAAAGAAAACATTCAAATGGGCAACAGGTACAAGAAAAAGCACACAGTCATCAGGGAAATGCAAATCACAACCACAATGAGATATCAACTTGTACCTGTAAGAATTGCCATCACCAAAAAAACAAGAGATAACAAGTGTTGGTGAAGATGAGGAGAAAAGGAAACACTTGTGCACTGTTGTTGGGAATGTAAATTGATGTAATCAGTATGGAAAGCAATACGCAGGTTCCTCAAAAAATTAAATAGAACCAACATACGATCCAGCAATCCCAGTTCTGTGTATATATCCAAAATAAATGACAGCAGGATATTGAAGAATTATCTGAATTTCCATGTTTGCAGCATTATTTACAACAAACAAGATATGAAAGCAACCCATGTCCTTCTACAGGTAAAATAGTGTACCCTTTAATTATTCTACAATTTTATGTTTAATTATACCTCACAGCTGAAATTAAAAAAATAAATAAATGGGAGGCAGCATAAAAATGACCTGCATTTTCTCAAATAAATCATTACTTCCAAAATCTGAGCAAGAACTATTAAATGGAACCAGAACACATGACAATACTTGTAAGTAGTACCCTTAGTATCTAAAATTATGCTCAAACAATTATTTGTCTGAGAATGAGAATGTTTTATCCTAAGCAAAACTAACCAGTAAGCCAAATTTTAGGCTGTCTTCATTTTGAACTGACATATTTTTTCTTTACCCCAAATTAGCTGTACATCCAGCTAACTGCATCAACAAGTGACTAATTGGTAGGTAGCTGTGTGAGCAATTATCCGATTTGCACATGTAAGTGATGCTTATTTCAAATTTACTTCTCATGCCAAGCTTTAGAAATGTGGCTCAGAACTTCAGGAAGACAAACTGATTCAAAGCCATATCACACCTTGTTTGCAATCATAAATGGAGCATAGGTGATTGTGATATGCTATCTGAAGTAATGTAAATATCTCAAAATATCTTAAGATTGTACTTTCCAGGTATTTAGAAAAAAGAAAAACATAAGCCAAATGTTACATTTTTTCCAAAAATCAAAAGGTTATACTATTTTGTTGCATCATCTATACAATAAACACAAGTGGCAGTAATCTATCCATCCTTGAAATTATAGAACCCTGAATAATCATTTCAAGATTTGAAAGAAAGAGGACCCTATATCCTGGCAATATTACTACAATCACATAACAATGATACCTCTCAGCATTTAAATATGGGACAAATAAGAGATTTTTCTTAACTGTCAATATTTTTCAGCAGGGCATTTAATTTCAAATGGTTGCAATGGTGAATTTAAAAACTGTTTCAACTCTGTGACTCTTTCCCTTTCTCTTACCAATTTACCACTCTCTTCCTCACTGTTTCCAGCTCCCACAAAATAAGAAAGGATATACTTTCACAATATACAAAATTACAAATTATTTTCTTTCAAAAATGTGTCCCAGTAGTTTCTTGATATTACAAAAGATTTATTTTTAATTACTACATTTTAAATGTCAGACTTTTAAGTGAAAAATGTTTTTCATGTAACAAAATGACCTCAAAATCATTTTAAATTATTCAACAGTTATATATGAGACTCCACATAAATTACTCCACTGGTGTATATGAGATTCCAAATAAATTAGAAGATACATGTATAGCACGACTATTTCCCCAGACATATCGTCTTCTTTCATTAAAAAATTAATAGGTCTTTAAAAATATTTGATATATTTTACTAAAGATTCAGAAGGTATAACTTGAACATATAGACCCAGAGATGTGAAACTTTCTAAAAACTGAAATATGATATTTACCAGCAAAGTGAAACATGGAACAGGGAATTCAAATATAAATTCAAATATAAATTTAAGTCATAAAATTATAATAAATATGCCGATTTACACATAACCCAAACAAATGCTCTCAAAACTTGCTTCTAGAATGTTGTAAATAATCCTTAATTTGCTATTTTTCTAATGTAAGACATTAAAATATTTTTATTTCGCATTTAGTTTTTTTCCCCCCAAATAGGAGCTTGTTGGCCTCTAGTTACTATGAAAACTTGCTGGTGAGTTATGTTTTCCAACTATCATCAATGCGAATAATGTCAAACAGTTTTAATAAAATAATCCATAAACAGGAGTTTCATGAAATTTTTTAAATCAGAATAAGCAAATTCAATTACCATTATAAAGCAGATACTACTAACCAACTGAAAATGGATTCTGGCATAGCACCATTCATGTGGAACAATTGTTTTCCTTAGAAGTAGAAGGGCTTTAAGACAATATGACATGTGAAACTAGGGGTTAGACTGTAGTGTGTGCTATTATGTGAAAAGGATTTTGAATCTGACACTGGAAAAGGAAAGTTATATTTAACTAGTCAGTTAGTTAAATTAGTCAGTTGGTTAAGTATCTGACTTCAGCTCAGGTCATGATGTCACTGTTCCCGAATTTGAGCCCGGCGTAGGGCTCCATGCTGACAGCTCAGAGCCTGGAGCCTGTTTCAGATTCTGTGTCTCCCTCTCTCTCTCTGCCCCTCCCCAGCTCATGCTCTGTCTCTTTCTCCCTCTCTCAAAAATAAATAAACATTAAAAAATAAAAATAAAAATAAAATAAATAAAATAAAATAAAATAAAATAAAATAAAATAAAATAAAATAAAATAAAAGGTACCATGAAAAACCCTTGGATACTGTATTAGCTATTTGGACATCATGAGGAATTAAGAAAGCACACGCTAGTTTTGCCCAAAAAAGGTACAATTCCCTTTATCTTTGTCTCTTGTTTACTAGACTTGAACAATCACAAAGAGCAGAAAATGGATACAATTGAATACAATTAAATAAAAGAATGTATAGTTTAACTAACTGTATCATGGGAATTTTTTTAATGTTTATTTATTTTTGAGAGAGAGAAAACAGGAGCAGCATAGGGGCAGAGAGAGAGGGATGCAGATGATCTAAAGCAGGCTCTGTGCTGACAGCAGACAGACCGGTGAGGGGCTTGATCTCACAAACTGCGAGATCATGACCTGAGCCAAAGTTGGACACTTAACCGATTGAGCCACCCAGGTGACCCTGGGAAAATTTCTTCTCGAACAGGATTGAATGTCCATGTTCATAATATTGCCAACCCAAAGTTATAGCCAAAAATCTATTATAAATGGCTGCGTTATAAAATTTAACCTACATACCTAGAAGGAAGCAACAATGACAGCAAGAGCCTGGCAGAGACCAGCCAGTGCCTATCCACATGTTAAACACGTAGCTGGGTTCCTAACAAAGCTCTGTAACTTGTTCTCAATGATCTTTTACACACATGGGTAAGGAAATTCTCCACCACAAATAAATATAAAAACAAATCAAGGATCACACTAAATCTGGGGATTCTTTGTATTGCCCACAGTGCCTATCACAGTTCCCCATTGAGTGAATAAATGATTTCTCTGTGTCTGTAAATCCAGCCAAAGTACTCAATATTGGGACCTGAGAAATTTAACATTAGGTTAGAAAGCTCACCTGTCTTTTTCAATTTCACTGTGGAATCACTATCATAACTTCTGGGTGGTGTGGCTTCTTTGCAAACAAGAAGAGAAATGATTGGCAGTGTGGTGCCTTGCACAGGCTTCAGCCAACATGGAGATGTAAGGGAAATAGTGGAGAGAGAAGTTCTATGGGTGCTGACTACAGCTTTTCCATTGTTTTCTGCAGCTTTACCCCTCAGAGAAGCAGCCTCCTTGGGTGTAAAAACGGAAGAAAATTATTGCCTGCTCTATCTACTTTACAGGGAATTGGAGGTTTAAATAAGGCACTTGAAATGTTTTGTAGACAATATAGAATTAGTCAAATAAAAGTTATCATTACTGTATTTTGTAGCATAAGAGAAGAAACATCTTACTAGATCTGGTCTGGCACTATTTCTAAACTTCCAACAGATTCATTGATTGATGATAAAAATTAACTTTAACTGCAAATGAATCTTTAATAAACCTCTAAGCTATCCATGTATATAGTACACACAATTCCTGCTTCTACCTTTTGCATACCCCTCTTTTCCAAGAGCTAACAGGAGACTTCAAGGAAACACAGACATCTTTACAACTGCATCGTTACCAATTAATAAAGCAACACACCATGTTCAAATTAATCTGGGTGGGAAATGAGAATTCTGTCCCTTAAGAAGCATGGGAATAATTTGCACAAGCAAATAAACTTGCATCTGGATCTTTTATGTAAATTGTGAAAAGAATACACGATCTTTTTTTTTCTTGCTGTCTAAAAATAAATACATTTAAAACATCTGAATCATTCCAGATAAACTGACTGAATACAAATTAACAGCATAGCATTGAGTGAAGCCATTATGGAATAATGCAAATAGTAGGTTAATCCCAGCTGCCAAATATACAAATAATTTTGATAGCATAAATGTAGAACAGATTTTGTAGTTAATTCTAAATTTCTTGAGAAACAAATCTTATACTTTCTACTGACAAAAGAAAAAAATATGTGGATGAAACTACTATCATAACTAAATATAATGTTTGCTGGCATTATTTTTACACACACATTTTTCTAAAACCTATTATAAATTACAGACTTAAGAATTTCATAAATAAAGAACACAGTCTGGATATGGCCAAGGAAGAAACAAGCAATTAATCTTACTGTAAAATGTTGTTTTTTTTTTAAACAACATGATGCAGCAGTATGAAAAAAGTATCTGCTTTTTCATGATGCAAATGAAAATAATCTGTTAAAACCATCCTTAGACAGACTGAATATTCATCCACGTTACAAGACCTTTAAGCCATTCAACAACAATCTGGAAATACCTCTTAGTCCGCTCAGGCTGCTATAACAAAATACCATAAATTGGTGGCTTATAAACAATAGAAATTTCTCACAGTTCTGGAGGCTAGAAACTCCAAGATCAGGATGCTGGCAGATTCAGTGTCTGGTGAGGACCCATTTTCTGGATCACAGACAGCACCTGTGTCTGTGTTCTCACATGGTTGAAGGGGTGAGCCAGCCATCTACAGTTGGTCTCTTTTATGAGGGCACTCATCCCAACCACAAGGCTCCACCCTCATGACACAGTCATGTCATGTCCCACCACCACCAAAAGTCCCCACTCCCTCATACCATCATGTTGGGGACTAGGATTTCAACATACAAATTTTAGGGGGACACATTCACTCTCTAGCAATCTTCATAGTTTAAACAGGGAATGAATAAGCATGAAGCTGTGTTTCTGGACAGGTTTCCTTTTACAACCAAGCAGCTAATTACAACAAGACAAAAGTGTAGCCCAAAGGCAAGCCTAAGGCAAAACTGGAAAAGAGGGTTTTTGTTTTTGTTTTTGTCTAAGTCTGAGGCTCCCCCTTTTCAGGTATTCATCCCTGCCTCCAGGGCGCCCCTGTACATGTACTTCACCCACTCTATCAACAGGCACTCTTGGAATGTTGCTGAAGACTTCTTATTCTAAGACTGCAGGTGACAGAGGAAGAAAGAGCTAACTGAGCATCTATTATATCCCTGGCTCCAGCTTAGTCTTATATATTATTCCATTAGTTATGCTGAAGATAATTAACGAAGGTGAGAACGTGTTGGTGCAAGGATCCAAACATATGACCTCTGTTGTCTTTCACTAAATCATGCTGCCTCCTTTGAAGGCATAAAATATATTACATCCTGGGAAGGTTTGTGTTTCATCAAGAGAGAGAGAAAAAGTGCTAACATGCAGAACTGAGGCACCATGGTTATTTGTCTCTTTTTGAGGACTAAAAGGAGCCAGGACAGGGGCCCTTGCTGGTCTTTGCTGTGATTTATTGAATCTTAAGGCAAGTACTTGGCACCCTCAGTACCAACCTATAACCTCTGCTTTTGCAGCTGCAAAGAATAATGGGAGTGACTCTTCAGGCTCTTCTGTGCCATTCCCTCCCCTTGCTAATTTTAAAGAAGTTTTGATTTCTGAAAAAAATAAAATAAATCAGTTACTTGAGTGGCTCCTCCTGCATTTTGCTAAAAATGCATCATCCATTCCTTGATTAATTCCTTCATTGAGTAACATCATGCCCCCAGGTATTCTGCTGGTACTGAGGTTTTCACTCTAAACTGTATGTCTGGCTATCCCCAGACATGTTATCTCTGCTTTCACCCCAGGCCAACCTTGAAGGAAAACCATAGTATCTCTTTTTGTTTCCCCAAAATATCCTTGAGCAGCAAAATCACTGGTGAACAAAAGAGACTGAGTATTTTGTAGAAAAGTCAGAGAAAGTGAACATTTCACATGCCATAGACTCCCACTTCTAAAATGCTCCTAAGCCATGTCTATTTTTCAAAGTGTGTATGGTTAAGCATCTAACCACAGTACCAGTTTACCATGACCCATCCCCTCAATTATGTCCCAGCCTTGCTCACTGGCTGCTTGAGCCATGGTATCTCTATATTTGGTCTCTGTGTTGCCACCTACCCAAAATATTGCAACTATTTTTATGCAGAACAAAGTTGCTTTGCCTTTACTTTTCTGGATTCGAGGGCTTACATCAAGTATTGGAACTTCCCTACCTTAGCGAAAGCAGTTGATCATAAAAAACAACAAAAACAACAACAACAAAATACTATTGCCTTCAAAGACTTTAGTGTTTATGAAAAAAAACATATGTACAGAGGAAATAATTTTGTGAAAAAATGCTAAAATAGAAATGCACTGGAGTTAGTATAGGGAGACAGAGATGAGAGGGTCTTTCTTGAAGCCTGAGGTGTCAGGAAACAAAAGGAACTGTCAGGAATCTTGAAAAATAGGAGATTGAAGTTTTCCATGTAAGTAGGATTGAGAAGGGGGCTCTAACATGGTCACAGGCAGGGAGACATGAGAGGTCTGGGCATGTCTGAGTACAAATAGCACACTGTGGCTGTGAGATCAGGAATCAGAGCAAATCGGACATTGCAGTACCAGCTTTATTTCAAAATTCACCTACTCTGCCCTCATACGCCAGTTTCTCCTTCATTGCAAAGAAGTGCTCTATCTTTTCATGACAGAATACAGTGCCAGCTGCATGTATTTGAACATAAAGGAATAGGATTAATTTAATAGTTTCATCTTAATTCTGCTCTGAGGTTTCTCAATTTAACTAAATAACTTTAATGCTCTTAGGCACCATGCTTTTGACAAACTTTCTTAAAAAGTCAATGTAAAAACAGTGATTTTGCTAAAGAGTATACATAGTAAAAATCATTATTCCAGTAGATGGAGCAGAGGTGACATCAGAATAGCTGAACATTGCCTGGCCCGGAATATATAGAAGTCCAGACACAGCAGAGCCACGAAATGGAAAAAGCACATTTGAGAGCAAAGACTGAACATTACTGAATATGGCTTGGCTAATCACCTAATTTGGACTTAGAAAATTTCATACCCTATTCAAACTGAAGAGGAAAACAACCTTAGGCAAATACCAAAATGAATCCTTAAAGAAACATTTATATTTTAGAACAAAAAAGCTGTAACTCTGATTTGTTTAAAAGTCTCACTGTGGTGCTTTCCAATCATTCTACATAACAGACAAGGCTAAAATTCTTAGGAGGGCCTCTAAATGCATGGCTAATGTGCTTTTCCCCTCCCAGACAATTTGTGAATTGTGTGATTGCCTGATATAGAATTATTAAGAAATAGATTAATAAACACAGCAGGCTGCAAGCTTAAAACCTCTGCCTACATAAAGAAACAATGAACAAAGTTACTCCTTAGAAACTGCAACAGCAGAGAGCTGGACATGCAGATTTATACTCTGCATAGCAGGTGGTATCATAGATATTAGCAGGTGGAATCATAGACATCAAAAGAACTGTGGAGAAGCAAACATTTTGATTACAAATTATAGCTATTGTATATTAGGTAAATGTCTTAAATCTGATGAAATTCCTTAAAGATTCTTGAAGTCAAGGATGAACTATTCAATTTCTGGTTTTAAATTTATGTTTTTATTTATTTTTGAGACAGAGAGAGACAGAGCTTGAGCAGGAGGGGAGCACAGAGAGAGGGGGACACAGAATCTGAAGCAGGCTCCAGGCTCTGAGCTGTCAGCACAGAGCCCGATGCAAGGCTTGAACTCACGGAATGTGAGATCATGACCTGAGCTGAAGTCGGACGCTTCACCGACTGAGCCACCCAGCCACCCCTCAATTTGTGATTTTATAAAGTAATTACTGTAGGGAAATAATTTCCAGTAGTCATTGGGAATAGGAAATATTTCCATTTTCTCTTAAGAATCTACTATGTGCCTTACCCTCTTAAATTCTTCAGCAATTTACAGAACTGGAATATTCAGAGGCAGACATTCCGCATGTTTAGGACACAAGCAAAACAGAAGCAGCTCCAAGTCTTTTATTAAAGAACATATTTGGTATTTCACAAAAATGTATCAACATTATCACTGGGAGAAAAACAACTTTGTTGGATCTTAATTTGACCAGATTTCTAACCTAAGGTAAGAGCTCATTAACCATATACTAAAACAAAATAATAATTCAATGGTTCAAGGTATGAAATAATTTAAACCTCAACTCTCAAGTTATATAAATTAGGAAAATACCTTTGCCCTTATATATTGTTTCCTTATTTCAGATGAAGATTATAAAACCTCTCACAAAAAACGGTAGTGAGGACTAAGTGATATAAACTGATATGAAGCATAAAAAGCATCCTCAGCTGCCATTATTAATGAGAGAATCCGATCTCCTGAGCGAGACAAGAATGGAAAAAAAAAAAGATTAAAAACCACAGTTATAAGTGTTAATCCCAAAGCAAGTTCTTTTAATGATATTCACATTCTAAGCCAACCTACTTGGAAGCACATCTTAATGTTAAGCAAATCAAAATTTCTAATCCTAAAAAAGCAAAACAAAACAAAACAAAACAAAAACTGTGTAATTTTGCTAATGTATCCTCATTTCATACTTTGGCAATCTTCATTCACATAGGAATCATGCATATTAAAGGATTTACTTAAGCATATCAAGTAATAATTTCTGAATTAGAAACAAAATATTTTCATTACACTTTATAAACTCACAAGTTTACTATATGTCTGTATGTTATCTTGATATGCATTTAAAAACATATGTATCACACAAAAAATAATTTTGCAAATATTTCCTATCTCCCATTATAATCACTACCATCTTAAAAACCATTATCTTTTTTACTACTTTGAAAAAGACATAATGATTAGCAGAGGCTTCCATAAGTTAAATGAAATGTCACTGTTTTAGTCAACTCAGGCTGTCATAACAAAATACTATAGACTAGGTGGGTTCAACAACAAGAATAGATTCCTCATAGTTCTGGAGACTGGAAATGTAAGATCAAGGTACCAACAAGGTCTGTGTCCAGTTAGGACTCTCGCCTTGGGCTGCAGACACCACATTCTTGTTGTGTCCTCACATGGACTTCCCTTTGTACCTGGTACATGGGTGGAAAAGAAGCAAGCTCTCTGGTGTCTCTTCTTATAAGGGCAGTAACACATCATGAAAGTCCCACCATCATGGTCTCATCTAAATCTAATTATCTTCCAAAGGCCCTATCTCTAAATACCATCACATTGGAAACTAAGGCTTCAACTTATGAATTTTGTGATACACAATTCAGTCCATAGCAGTCACTTTTTTTTGGAACACAGTATGACAATAGCTAGAAGAGCAGATGTATAAACAACTTTAAGCCTCCTCTGTCTCTCTCTGTCTTTCTCCGTCTCTCTCTGTGTCTCTCTCTCTCTCTCTCTCTCTCTCTCTCTCTCTCACACACACACACACACACACACACACACACACACACACACCTTTCAATCCTGTCATCCATTCCTTCTTTGTATCCCTAATGCGAGAGGTTATGTAACTATTCAGTTCCTCAGAGTACTCCTACTTATTATAGAAAGTGTGATTTTAGGAAGCAATATTTGCCTTTCCCCCATAAATAAAAAAAATTGAAACTATCAATATAACATTTGAAAATGAATTTTAAGATCATAAAAGAGAAGGAAATTCAAAACTCAACATGGTCATTTAACCCTCCTCACTAATTTTAGAATAAACTACTAAAAGGAAAATGGGACCAATAAGAAAGTAAATTTGTTAGCAAATTATTAGAGATGCATACATATACAAAACACAAATATACACATAAATGTTAATTATACATCACAAATCTTACATGCATGGAAGAAGTTACTATCAGAATACATACTGTTAAATCTGTAAAGAGGCTTTCAGTAATCTGGCTAAGTTTAAACTTTGATTAATATCCCATTCAAATGTTTTGCTCCAGGAAAACATGTCATACTGTTTTATGCCTCTCTATATAACTACATTTGGGGGGACAGGGCATAGACTATGCAACTGCCACTCCTCCTGCAAAATGTAATTCTAAAAGTTAAATACATTGCTCAGAGAAGAATTATTATTCTTGAGTATTTTATCCATAAAAAAAGAACAATTAAAATACATCAAGAATCTATTACAAGAATTAGATAAGGAATGGGAAATTACAATGAAGCAAAACAGAACAAATTAATAAAGAAAAAAACAGATAAGAAAACTGAAAATATAATTATTAAATTCAATAGCTGATTATTTGAAAGAACAAAATTACTAATGAGCCTATTTCTATAAAAACAGAGTAGAAATCCACAAAAATGAAAAGTGATAAAAGAAAAAAACATAGTCAAAATAAATTTCAAAGAATAGAGTATGTGGCTAAACGTAACAGAAATAAATCTGAAATTCCTAATAAAATGGATAATTTTCTAGGAAAATCTAACTTTCTAAAACTGACTTCAGAAGAGATGGAAAAATCTAAAGACTGACCTACATAGAAGAAATAGAGCAATTTGTAAAGAGATAAATGTAAAAACATCAGTCCCAGAGGATTTCATGGGGAAATCCTTTTTGTTTTTTAAGATCACACAATTTTAATGCCTCTAAATTTCTTAGATAGTGTAAGTTAAAGAGGAAATCCCCCTGGCCCAACAATGATTGCATACACACATATGCCCTTAAATCAATATAATTTATGAATATCAAAGCAAAATCTTGACACTAGCAAATATAATCCAAGTATACACAAAAAGAATCAGACATCATGACTATGTGAGATTTACTCCAAAAATCTAAGAATTTTCAATATTAGGAAATCTTTTAATTAAATTGTGTAATAATATTAATAGAGCCCAGAAACATATTTTATCATCTTTGTTAATGCTGAAAAACCGCTTGTCAAAATTCAATAACTATTTTTAAAATTTTTTCTATGTTTATTTGAGATGGAGAGAGACAGAGCATGAGCAGGGGAGGGGCAGAGAGAGAGGGAAACACAGAATCTGAAGCAGGCTCCAGGCTCTGAGCTGTCAGCACAGAGTCCCACACGGGGCTTGAACTCATGAACCGCGAGATCATGACCTGAGTAGAAGTGAGATGTTTAACTGACTGAGCCACCCAAGTGCCCCTCAGTAACCAATTTTGATTAAAATTCTTAATAAAATAGGGGCACCAGGGCAGCTCAGTCAGTTAAGTGTCCGACTTCGGCTCAGGTCATGATCTCGTGGCCCATAAGTTTGAGCCCCAGGTCAGGCTCTGTGTTGACAGACCAGAGCCTGCTTCAGAGTCTGTGTCTCCCTCTGTCTGCCCACTCCCCGCCCCCACTCATGCTCTCTTTCTGTCTCTCAAAAATGAATGAACGTTAAAAAAAATTTAACTCAATAAAATAGATTTAAATAGCAATTTCCTTTACATGATAAAATAAATCCAGCTTAGTCCAAAACCCACTATCATGCTTAATAGAGCCACACCAGAAGCATTACCAACAAAATCAGAAAGAAGACAAAAGCCCCATCACCAATATTACTTAACATTGTACTAACCTAAAAATTAAGAAAAAGAAGTTATAAATGTATTTTTTGGAAAGGGAGAGGTAAAACTGTTACTAACTACAGATATCTAAAAATATAATTGTATGCATAGAATACCCAAGACAGTCAAATGACTTTTGTCACATACAGCTGACAAATCAAACACACTGTGGGGATAAAAGGTATTGAAAGAATTGAATTCGCAAAAAGACTGTAACTAGATAAGACACATAAACTATCTCCATGCTTCCAACGTTCTGTTGGGACGAAACAGGCATAAAACACTACTCAACCACCAATAAGTGGATACTTTCCAATTCTTTCTTTATATAAAAGGAAGGAGATAGAAATGGAAGATCCCTCTAGAGGGTAAGGCCAAAATCTATGGGACACAGACACTAGGGAGCCATACATAAAGAGCAAAACCAGGACCTAATTCAAGATATTTTTTTTTATCCTCTGGGTAGTGACCTGGCAATATTTACCTAGAGGAATTTCAGAATTGCTAAGAACCTCTGACTGTATACTATATGGTACCCATTCTTCTTATTTTCAAATCACAGTAATTATTGCCAAGTAAAACAAAAAACAACACAACTCAACACAGAACAAAACCAGTATCTTTATTTGCATGTAATTCATAAAGATGAATGTGAAACCAAAACAATGATAACTACTTTAGACTGGATGGAAACTAGAAAGATGGGGAACAAGGTGGAAAGGAGGACTTTTCTGTATACATCTTCTCCTATCTAAAATTTTTGGAACCATGAGAAGGAATTCCACATTCAAAAAATAAAATGGGGGCACCTGGGTGGCTCAGTCATCTGACTGATAGTTATGCATCTGACTTGGTAGTGGCTCAAGTCCTGATTTTGTGGTCATGAGATTGAGTCCCATGTCCAGCTACATGTTGAGCGTGGATCCTCCTTGGGATTCTTTCTCTACCTCTGTGTCTCTACTCCTCTCCTGCTCATGCTCTATCTCTCTGAAAATAAATAAACTCAAAAAAGAAAAAAGAAATTAAAATATGTCGTAAGGCATACTGAAATACT
Organism: Panthera uncia; assembly: GCF_023721935.1. NCBI lineage: Eukaryota > Metazoa > Chordata > Mammalia > Carnivora > Felidae > Panthera > Panthera uncia. Next base: position 89,597,416 of record NC_064810.1, read on the forward strand.
GGAAAAAGCATTAAGAGAAAGAGATATGTTTCCTATGTTTGTGGTTTGATCAGTTTAGTGTAATATACCAAGACAGAAAATATATTGTAAGCACATATATGGGAAAGGAAACTATGTTTTCGGTATGTTGAGTACCCATTATATCTTCAAGCCATCCACTGGTTTTAGGATGGCCACTGATTCAGGTTTGCCTGGCACTACTCAGGTTTGAGCACTGAAACTCCCATGTCCTAGGAAAACCCTCTTCAGAATGAAAAATATCCCGGATTTTAGGAATGGGAACAGAAGGTTAGAGGAAACACAGAAAATCCATATGGCAGCTCAAAAAACGGAAGCAAAAAGTAACACTCTATTTAGTTTTAAATGGATATGACATAGATGATCCACTTTGAGTAGTTACTGTTTTTCCCTCAACTACTGGTTGGCAACTGTGATTTGCAGTTCATAAAATGAAACATGTATTGTTGCAGCACTGAGTGATGTGACTTATATGTGCAACCTAAATGCATTGTAATCATGAGCATTAACAATCATCTTTCACTTGCTTGTGGATTAATTGTGTGCTTTGCATTGAGGTAAATGCTAGTTTAATTTTAACATTGTGAATACTTTGACCAGGTTTTCTAAGAGTTCAGATAATGAAATGAGAATGATTACAATACAAATGTCAGTATAACCCAGACAACTGTATTATTTTAATGACAGAAAGAAAGACACATGCAATTGTATTAGGGAGGTACTTAACCAAGATAGAGCATTCCTATACAATAGGCACAAAGGAAATTGGGTTTAGGCATGATGGAAAAGGGGATGCAAAAGGACACAGGGATCTAAATTTCACAAGTCCTAGATGAAACAGGAAAGTATTTATAGATAAGTCATATGTTTTGTTTTGTTTTTTTTTCATCTCCCCAAACTACATCATGTTCAGTCAAAATAGCCACTGTATTAGTCTGCAGACACACCACAAGAATAAATGCACATCCTACCATCCACTTGATTATTTTATAAAAGCAAATAAAGTTACACTTCCTGATTCAGAGATTACAACCATGTAGACAAACATAAGGATAATTTTGATAATAGATGTGTTGGCCTATCATAGTATAAACCTGATTTAATCAGACCTTATTAACAAACACACTTTTCTCAGTATATCCAATGATACACTGAATCAGAACAACAAAATGTTACTTCTAGTTCTTAGGTGCTTTGTTTTGAAAAATGGAGTTTCAAATCTTCTAGGTTTTTATGAAGATATTATGAAGCTACAGAAAACATAAAACAAGGAATGCTGGTATCTTACCCAAATAAGAACTAGACATTACCCATTATATTAACGTGCTATTACCCTCCAACAAATAACACAGACCCAAAGGCATAAAACAACACAAAAGTATTATGTTACATTTCTGGAGGTCAGGATTTTGAAATGAGTATTACTGGGTTAATCAAGGCATTAGGATGAAAAATCAAAGCACTAGCATACCTGAGTTCTTCTGTGGAGACTCTAGGGGAGAATCTATTTTCTTGACTTTTCCTCCTTCCAGAGGCCACCTCCATTCCTTGCCCGGTGCCCTTTCAAATCTTCAGAACAACCGATGTCTCATTAAGTCTCATAGACCTCATCATTCTGACAAGGACTCTTCTCCCTCCCTCTTCCACATTAAAAGACCTTTGTGATTATACTGGGGCCACCTGGATAATCATGGCTATTCTTCCTATCTTCAAGTCAGGTAATTAGCAACCTTAATTCCATCTGCTATCTTAATCCCCATCCTGTCATATAACATAAATTCACAAATTCTAGGAATTATGACCTGAATATCTTGTGGGGCCATTATTCTACCACACTCCTCTATCTACATATTTGGCAGACTACATGAATGTGAATTTTGACAAATCCCAATCAGCTTATGAAAATGCAAAGATATTACCTGCTAAGTGCCCTCCACACCTTATATGCAACACTGCGCAAAGAGTGGTGTTTTGCCCAACTGTGAAATTGAGGATTTCATAATGAAAGCTTCTGATCATTTTTCAGTTATGTCAAAGTGCAGAAGTACTTAATGAGATTTTGGACTCTATAGAAATAACAACATATTCTCCTTAGACATAAGCCTACAAGACAGCTATCATTATTTCTGGCTATACAAAAGGTATTAAAATCTTGGACTGTCATAAATTCGTTTTTAAAGTGTAAGACAAGGATAATGTTCTTCTCTAATTTGGAAATACACTGATGATAAGAAGAAAAGGATCAAAATAAAATACATTTATGGGTGGTTTCTCTAAATCTGATGCACTCTGGTCAAAAGGAATCTAGAAAAAAATGAGCTGACTGCACCTGAGTTGTTCATGTTTAGGTTGAAACAAAAACTCATAAACTACTATAGACAACAACAAAATCAGCAGAAAACAGTACCAATTTAAAGAAGACTATTTCTTTTCTAAAAGCGTAATTTATTTGAAATCCAATTTTGATTTTATGTGTTCATATTATCTACGTACTTTGAAACAATTTTCCCTGAGAAACACAGGTTTAACTTATGGTATCATACAAGGTGCTCTGAAGTTTTCAAAAATGATGAATATTTTTGACAGGGTTAACCTATATGGTAAATGTATACAAGCAAAAGTCCTGGTTGACATAGCTTGTCTGCCAAAACAGGCCTGTAGACACAGGCCTGCAGGTAAATACCTGCTGTTTCAAATAAGTAACATCCTAAGTAATCTTTTTCTTTTCTTTCTTTTGTTTTCTTTTTTTGAGAGGATATTTAGCTTGTTGTTATCACATTGAGCTGATACAAGGAATTAATGTAATGAGGCCTTGATGAGGGCAGAGCTTCAAATTAAAGTAAATGTTACACGTAACTATATTCAATTTTAGTGTTACTTAACAGAAGGATGACCTAAAAGATGAAGGCAGTTCAGAGGAGTTTCACTGGAAAGGGAAACAAAGAATAAAAATATTCTATTGCATCATGAGACAGAAAGAAATGTACTGTTACTTTGCATTAAATATAGGTAACACCTGTTTACTTAGTTCTTTTAAATTTAAATTCTCCATTTATAGTTTCAAATTTATCTTAAATAGCCAACAAAAACCCAAAAAAATAGTTCAAATAAATTGTTGTATTAGAGGTCAGAACGAGATAAAAATATTGGTATATTTCATACATATTATTTGTTAAATTAGTCTTGTTAATTACTAATTGCCACTTTTAACTATTCTACCTCTGTTCTGCTTAAATAGCAATTTCATAACAGAAAAGTAAATAAGAAATAACATATAACTTCAAATAAATACATATTTTCCATATTTTAATGGTAAAGTAATAACACACATGCATATAATTCTTACATGTTATTTTATAATGGTTGTTTTGGATTAGTTTGGTATGACTGTGTTTCAGGTTGACTCTCTAAAATCTTGATCACCCTGGTATTTGACCTGAAGCCAAAAATATTGACCTGGGCTAGAAGTATTTAGGAGTTAAAAAAAACAGAGCAAAAAAAAAAAAAAAAAAAAAACAAGAACCACAAAAAACAAAACAAAAACAATAATCCTACTTTTGTGCTACTTTTTACATTCCCACATTACCTTAGCACACTACAACGTAATTATTTGTATCCTTGATAAACTATGAATATCCTGAGGGAAAATACAAAGGCATAATTAACTCTGTTCCTCTAGTATCCCAAATAGTGCCTGACATATAACATAGGCTCAACAGAAATATTTCTATGAAATTGTCCTTGAAAAATTTTAGCGAGTACTTTTCTAAATATTAACCTGTTACATATTTTATATGTAAATATTTTATATATAAGTAAGAGAATGTGTTTTTGCAGGTTACAAACAACCTTTTATTTAAAAGGTGAACATTCGGCTTGAAAACAGAAAATCAATGTTAGAATTATTTTACTTGGAAACATAAATATAAAAAGATGTTTCAAGGACAAGAAAGTACTTCATATATATACAAGTATGAAATTCATACCAAGTAAGTTAACAAGAGGCCATATGTCAAGTTTGCAAGGAAATGTTACGGATTTCTTTCGGTTATTTAAGAAACTGGAGCCACTTGTATAAAGATAATTTTCAGCATCAAGTACTAAATGAATTGCCACCAACCTGATTAATATAGTTAAACATGGATATCTTTGAAATTTACATCAAAAACTATATGCAAAAAGCTTCAAAAGATTTATAAAATTAGGCAAAAAAAATCTAACAATTGATTTATCTATACAAAAATAAAAAGTTGATGAGTTGGGGGTCTTCTCCCTTAAAATATCACTTAGCTCTTAATGGCTGATGTCTTATTCCCTACATAAATATTGTTAGTTTTTTTTATTTCTTTAGAAAGGAAACTATTTCAAGTTAGTCTACTGAGAGAAATAAAACATCCATAAAGAAAATATAAGTAATATAATTTCAGCTTAAGGGTAAAGTCTAATACACAAAATTATTTCTACCAGAAACAGTACAATAATTTAAATATTAATAATACTTAAAATGTTTTCTTAGGAATTATACATTAGTTAAGTATAGGATGTAGCTCAAACAAAAATATTTTAATGCTTTTATTAAAATGTACTTTGAAAGAAAGAGACTACCAATCTTTTCTTAACAAGGCTAATCTAATACTGAGATTAACCAGAAAACCATTCTTTAGATGAAATTACATTGTGGGTGTAAGAGTTCTTAAGGACAGCTCATGACAAGAACCTCTAGGTACTTGCCATCAGTGTTTTTCCTTATCTCTTTCTTGTATAGGACTTAGAGTATCAGTAAGATCCTATTATATATCTACTGGGTTAGAAATGCCCAGCTCCTGAGTGTTATAAGGCTATTTATAGGTTTTATTTTTGCATTGATATGCTGCTGTTAGATCATTTAACTGTCCTCTTTTTTTTCTTTTTGTATTATTATTATTATTATTATTATTATTATTGTACCGTAAGAAAAGTCTGCCTCTTTAGAAAAGTAAAATAGAGATTAAATTCTGGAACAAATCACATTTATTAAGCAGTTTAGTGAGAACCTTCTCAAGAAAAATCAAGAGTGTGATAATTGCATGTACTTTGGTTTATAGACACCCAGGTAGGGGGGGCAAACTTCAAGGAGCATAAAATGCCTTTAACAGGCTGCAGCATCCAGCCACTCATGAATGCATGATTTCTAATTACTTTTGCAGTTTGTCACTCTTTAACACAATCAAATCTAATTGACCAGAAAATTTTGGTTAGATTGTACTAAGCTATGGCTAAATTTTTACTGTTATTATTCTGGTTTCTTTGTGAACATCTGAACTTTACTGCATCATTAAACCTTAAATTAGATTTTGATAATAAGAATGTTTTACAAAATTTTTCAAACAACTGCAATATTCACACAGGAGCTACTGTACTCTTAAATCCACTGTCATGTCTTTAAAAAAATACTTTAGATCCATTTTTTTGCGGGTTATTAAAAACAACGGCACTTTAATTTTAAGTAAACACTCCATTTGAAAGCCTTGCACACAACAAATGCCAAATGCTAAAGGTGAACTTATGTTAAGTGCATATCAGAGCATCTTTTGTCACATGAAAGGAATTAAAATCTGAGGGTTCTCAGCTTCAGAATTACTGATAAGGTATACATACAACAAGAGTAGCAATTAACTACTTCAATCTAGATTCTGCATTACTTTGTGTTTATGTTGGGAATCAATGATCTAAGCAATAGATCAGACATTCTTGTCATTAATTCTCTAAGCCTAGAAAGATAATAAAGGAATAAGTGAGTTTATGGTCTAAACATCTATTTTGTCCATATACTCAATGCATAACTAAAACACTGAAGATAAACATTCATGAATTTATTCATAAACATATATGACTGTATTCATTGAAGAGAATAAAGAAAATACTTAATCACACTGGTGAATTTTAAATGCCTCTATAATAAACAAGATTAATAGGATGTGAGATAGCATCATTAGAAAGCCTCCCTATTTAGCTTTCCTTAAACTATATCTGCTAATATTTCCAGTTGTATGTTTATTCTTATTTTCTACAATATGTGTAGAGTTCAGAGAACACTGTGAATGTTTTGGGGGAAAAAAAAGACCTTGTATTTTTTGTTAATGTCAGATGTAGGTCAGTCAAGGAACAGATCTAACCAGTTCTAATCAGTTTGGGTATTGACATCTAAGTACTTCAGGTTTGACTTGGCTATCAAAGAAATGAACAGTGAATATTTAAAGTCATCACAACATGGCTGGACTATAACATCTAATGCAAAAAATTTTAAAACATTATTTCAGGATATGTATCTTAGAAAGTAATAGTGTGTACCAACGCTTCGAAAAATTATCTGAGGTATGCTTATACCTCACACAATGCACCCATTCTCAAAACTAATCATACCTGAAGTAACCTGAATGGGACCATAAATGCATATGATCCTGAATAAAAAGCTATATAAATAATATAGAAAGAAGCAGCTATTAGAAGGGCCCAATCAAGGGCATAAAAATTCTAGTTTCTTCTAATTCTCCCTTTGTCACTGAGATAACACATGTGGCTCCCTACAGTCATGGGTTCAATTTTCTTATAGACATAAATTCTGATTTAAATTAAGCCAAAGAGAATAGATAAGACCCCCAGAGTATATTGACTTGGCCCACTTCCCATCTTCCACTAGGCTCGCTGCCTAATTGCCATTAGCATCTGATGAAATGTACAGTAAAGGTGGTAAAAAGAAATAAATAAATGCCATTGCTATAAAAAGGAAAATGCAAAAAGAGCAAAAACTGAGGGAGCTAGAATATTATATTAGAAAATATAATTAAACTACAACTTTAATTTTGTCATATAAAATAGCATTTTAAAATATTAAAACATGAATCAAAAGAAAATACAACTTCTAAACACTACTTAAAGAATCAAAAAACTAAAAAAAAAAGAATCACAAAACTAGTCTCCAAAAGGTTCTATGACTCTCCTTTAGATATTCACATGATTTTTTTAATAAGTTATACCCATTAAGAGAGAAGTTGCTAACCAGGAACTCACAGGCTAGATTTTATTCTCAGATTATAGTACTAGATTCAAAATTCTCATTTCAGGTCAATTAATAACAATAATAATAATAAACCCTCAGAATAATAAACTGATGTTTCATTTAAGTATTTTATGGTCAAATCACTTTTGTTCCTAATTCTAATGTACAATTAAAGGGGAAATTCAAACTAAAAATTTTATTTTACTTGTTTATCTTCAATTACTTAAAAAGGAACACATACAGAGCTCAACAGATGCTAGGCAAACCATAACTGCTTTACATAGTAACAAAATTTTACAACCATGTATTGAAATGGAAATGACCTAGAATTGATTCAATCCAATGGCTAAATTTAATCCTCCTCTTGCTTCCCCCTCCCCCACACCACACAATTTACTTCTTTCTCCAGCTTTGAAGTGTTTGAATCTGAACGGCTTTATGAGACCACAGCCTCCTTCCAACAGTCTTGACATTCTCTACTGTCTCACACCCAGATACTTCATCCATTTGTATTACATGCTGGAACTCAAGGCACGTAAATTTGTCACTTTTCTCTGATTTATTCCGACCCCTTCAAATTCAGAACTAAGGGAATACTCAGAAGGTGAAATGATTTGTCCACGTTCCTAAAGTATGTTGGTAGACATGCTGGCTCTGCTCAGATTTCCTAGCTCTTGGTTCTGTGGTGCCTTTTGGGTCTTTGTATCATGGATGCCTTGTAAAGTTTCATGCGTAGTAAGCCTAAACCAGCATTTGAACATTAACTGCTGCTAGTGCCTTACAGAAAAACATATTTCAATCAAAACACTGGCATCATCCTTTCAAAGTCAGAATGTTTCAAGAACAATACACTCTCTTTAGACATATATTAACATTCTAATGTCTAAGGACACCTAAGTGGCTCAGTATGTTAAGCATCCAACTCTTGATTTCAAGTCAGGTCATGGTGTCCTGACTTCCTGATTTGTGAGGTCAAGCCCCACATTGGCTCTGAACTGACAGTGTGGAGCCTGCTTCAGATGGTCTCCCTTTCTCTCTGCCCTTCCCCAACTCGTGCTCTCTCACTCTCAAAAAATAAATATTTTTTAAAAATAAAAAAAACCCTCTAGTGCCTAAATTGAAGTTTATAGTCTATATGTGACTGTATACAGACAGACGTTCCAAAAAGTTAACCTGTACAAACTTGAAGTAAATAAGCAATGCAAAGTCATGCTGAATCATGGCACAAACTGTATTGTTGTCATTTTTCAATAAAATCAGTGGGCCAACCTAAACTAAAAAAAAGAAAAATAAATAAAACTTTAAGAAGAGACTAATTTGACTACTTATAATAAAATTTACAGTTGTATAAAAATGATTTGATACTACAAATGTAAGAAAATTATACCAATATCAACAGCCACAACAGAATTAAAATATTTAAAACAATTTTTTAATGTTTTTTTTTTTTTTTTTTGAGAGAGAGAGAGATACATTGTAAATGAGGGAGGGGCAGAGAGGGAGACACAGAACCTGAAGCAGGTTTCACACCCTGAGCTGTCAGTAAGAGCCCGACACGGGGCTCAGACTCATGGAGTGCAAGATCATGACCTGAGCTGAAGTTGGACACTTAACATACTGAGCCACCCATAGATCGCTGGAATTAAAATACTTAGATAATGCTATCTAAAGAAATGTATTCAAGTCCATGAAATAAAAGATGAATAGGAATTGGAATGCATAAGAATTTGCCACAGAATAATGCTCTCATTCTTTCCCCCCAAATAAGCAGTTCTTGGCACATAATAGAGGTATGCCAAGTCACCTTATTAAAAGTTGACTCAAGAGTAAAAGTCTTACATTCTAATTAAAGTAATTAGGTCTTACTTCAATCGAATGATCCTAGTGCAAGCAGAGGGTCTTTGTAGGCTACAGGACTCTGACAAGCTGAACCCAGGGCTCTTCATCCAGGTGCCTAACAGTCAAAGCTCATTTCCTGTTCATAAATCAAAAAACAGAGGTGATCAGTTTAAATTGGGAGCTGTATTAGATAATTTATCAGTTGGCTCCTGAATTTCATTCTTTAGTTAATCCTTTTTAAAGTTACTTTATCAGTTCTTTTTACTGTAAGCAGCCTGATATTATTCACTCTTTTTGCAAAAATGTATAAATACACATTTTTTTTAAAGAACAACATTTCAAGGACAAATGTATATACAATCAGACAAATACTTTTCTCTCTTGCTCTCATTTTTATGTTTTATGTGCCTTAATTTAGCTAGCCTAACTGGCACACTTACCTCGTGCCATGTACTAAGAAACCTAATAAAAGATAAAGTGGAAAACAAATAACTGGACACCAGGTGATATCATCTGTTTGGGGAGAAAGGGTTAAACAAAGGAAAAAAAGTGTAGTAGAAAGAGCACAGCTAAGACCAAAAGCCTGGCTCTTCCAGTAAATACCTGTGTAACTATGGGTAATTTCTGTAACTCTTTATTAATTTCTTCACTTTAAAATTAGGGTGAAAATAGTTAATTTGAAGATCTATTGCGAGGAGTAGAGACATTGTATGCAATGTGCCTAACACATTGCCTAACACATACTAGATGCTCAATAATGGATATAAAGCATTTCAGGAGATTGACAGACTTTCGTTATTATTTTAGATCCCCTAATACTAAAATTAGTTATCTACATTTCATATTTATGGGCTGTGATATTAATAAGGCCATAATTTTGGGGTGCCTGCGTAGCTCAGTCAGTTAAGCATGCAGGCTTTGGCTCTGGTCATGATTTCATAGTTCACAAATTCAAGCCCCCGTCAGGCTCTGTGCTGACAGCTCAGAGTCTGGAGCCTGCTTCAGATTCTGTGTCTCCCCCTCTCTGTCCCTTCCCCGCTCACGCTGTCCCTCTCTCTCTTTCAAAAATAAATTAAAAAGACATTAACAAAATAATGCCATAATTATAGAGCTACTTATTTTTACTTCTCCTATTTTTATATTTTGACCTTAGCTTTGCAATATCTGAAAACTGTACAGTGTTTTATCCTCCTTTTAAAATTCCCCACAAATAAATTATTCATTTTCTTCAATCAAAGTCAACTTGCAGTATTGCACAAGCTTGTGACTCCTTGTGTTTACTTTCTCTTTGCTTTCCTAATTTTTTCTCCCACATTTCAAAATCATATATTTCCCTTAAACTTTAAGTAATAGTAAATAATGTGTCATAAAGTACTCAACTACCAAAATACAGAGTGAAATAAAATTTCTGGATTTTTCTCTTAAATTTCTTCTGCTTTCAGGAAAAATTGATTCAGGTAGTTCCTGCAGATTTATCCAATTTTGAAGTCTCATCCAACCCTTCTTTTTCTTTTCTCACCAATTTCAAGCTTCTTGATAACAGTAACCTAACTTGGTCAATACAGCAATGAGAAGCTTTGTGGACCCACTTATTTTCAAATAAAGTTCTTGGCTCAAGATTAGTGACATTATATCATCAGTATAGATTCATATCCACACACACACAAACACACATAGAGACAGGACATTTTAGAATATCTCATTTGTGGGGAATAACTGTGATGTGAAATGGGGAGGATTGAAGATAACCACTAAATTCTCAATTTTTATTTAAAAATACCTCAATATTCTATCCAAGCTTGGGCAAGAAATTGATTACTGTCTTAGTACAAATGTAGGTTTCTGCTCTCCCTCAACACTGAAAATGAAGGAGCCATTATAAAAATGATATTGGCATGCTCATGGAGACCTAAGTTGTCCAGCTACAAGTCACAGGCCTGAGAATTTACCCATCACCTTTCTCTTGGTATCTAACTAGCTAAAAATGGCATGCTTCATCTGTATCTCTGCATTTGATTAAAAATCAAACTGTGTAAAATAGTTTAGATGCTGAAAAGTCATATTTCATCTTGTCTAAAATAATGCCTTTGATCAACCCTTGTTTTTTTAAACCGCAAATTCAGGATTTTATTTACTAAGTGAAATAAAATCTAGTTTCATGGTTTGAAATGCATTATTCAAGATGTGTTTTCTCAGGTTCTTAGGGAAACTTGCCTGAATTTTTTCCTTGTGGATCTTTCAAATATCATCTAAAGTCAGAACACTGAAATTAGAAGGAAGCTTAGAGATCATCTTATTCAAACACTCACACCAACACATACCATCAGCTCCACTAGATGTTTAATTTGATAATAGACTCCACTGAGACCCTATATCCAATGTTTTAGGAATAAAATCTCAGAAATAAAAAGCTCTACTTGTCAATGGAGATTTTTTCTTTATACAGACTATTAAATGGTATATACCTGTATCATAAAGACAAAATGGTTCCACTCCCTAGAATTTGTCCTGAGTTCTTATAATGTCTTGATACAAACATAACATACTAATTTTGGATCTTCATAAGTATATAAAAACAAAACAAAAAACCAAAACCAAGCAAAACAACAACCCAATACAACTATTATACAACTTAGCAAATTTTCTGTGAGTTTATTACTAACAATCGTTCTTTTATAAGGTTACCATTTTACTAGCTTATGGAGGATGACTTTTCCTAAAGTTTTCTTCAAGCCACTCTACTGATCAAGAACTAACAAAAATTGCCTGTTGTCAACCATATAAATTTCATTTTCAGTTTAATGCCCTTTGAAAAGCCCACTATGAGCTAAGAATTTTAAAATATCTCATTCGTGATACCTGTATATGGCTTTGGAATTCTGTACTATCTTGATACACCTGAGATTCTTGAAGGCAAGGGCTATGCCTTGGTTAGCTATGCTCCAGAGACCTATCACTGTGCCAATATAGAGAGTATGCATAATAAACGCATAATGTTAGTTATGCATTTAATAACATTTAATAAATGCTAGTTAAATGGCATCTGTGGCTCTTAATATTTTCAATCCTTTCCATATCACAAATCTCCTTGCTGCCCTTTGGAAAAATACAGTGTTCCCTCCATGCATTTTCTCTTGATGGCCTTCCTTTCTAAGACATTTATTTTGCTCTCTTTTGCCTAGTTTCTACTCATTCTCCAAGATTCACTCATATCATGAAATCTCTTCCAGCCTAGGGATTTAAATTTTTGAAGACTATACTATAGTGATCTAATCTTTTGAAGAACAGTATGCTTCTTATATATATTCCCCCAAAGCTCTCAGCTCAAAGTTGGACACACAGTTGCTGGCTACTGTACAGGATACAGATAATTTGTGAGCCAGGAAAGGTACAAGTAACTCATAGATGAATCAGATCAGGGATTGGCAAACTACAGTCCACAGGCCAAATTCAGCCCATTGTCTGTTCTTATAAATAAAATTTTACTGCACAGAAAACACATCCATTGTTTCTGTATTGTCTATGGCTGCCTTCCTACTAGAACAGCAGAGTTGTTGCAACAGAGACTGTCTAACCCACAAGTCCACAACCCTATAATATTTACCATCTGCTCCAATTCAGAATAAGCTTGCCAATCAGTGTATTAGTTCTGTGGTTCTCCAGCATGGGCCCCAGAAGGGATCTGGCCCATTCACAGCCTTAAGCACTGTGGTTAGAAAACACTCTATAATCCAGTTCTTAAAGTGTGATCCCTGGACTGGAAGCACCAGCATCACCTGGGAACTTGTCAGAAATGCAAAATCTTGGGCCGCATACAGACTACAGATTTGAAACTCTGAAGATGGAGACAGTAATCCATGTTTTTAGCAGACCTCCAACTGATTCTAATCACACTCAACTTTGGGAACTACAAATCAGATAAAGAGAGAATCATTTATTACCACCTGGCCATAACGACTTGGCCTGGTTATAGCAGATCCAGTTTCTTCAACTACTAGTAGTGTGTACAGAGATTTTTAAGTAATAAAAGGATAGAAATTATGTTTCACCTGTCCTGAAACATGGCACCTTGGGTTTACTCTGAAAGAACACTATGGAGCAGGATTACTTTGATGTGGGAATTGCTTTAGCACTTTCAGTAAATGTTAATATAGCTATGAGCTATATATCCGAAGGAAAGACAATATACCAAGTGTCAAAGTGTAAAATCTATCCAATTTAGATTGAAATATAAAAGCAATATAGCAGATAAGATCCAGTTTTTATAGGACTGCCTGTCAAGACAAACCTTTACACAAGAATTCTCAGCAGGGACACAGGCAAGCAGACTGCAGCTCAGTATGGGACCCTGCTAATCAAGGATTCGTTCCAACATGTGTATCCCAGCTCTGAGTCTCAGATGTGACCAGACAGCACTTTCCATGATAGTGTGTGGGTAGAAATAAGGAAAAATCACCACCAAGCATTGTGGAAGGTAGCATTTCCCCCTGGAAAAACAATATATAATTATGTTATGTAATATATACAATTTTCACAAAATAATGTATGTTTAAACTTTACAATAAATCCTCCTTCTTGATTGTTTCCATCTGAAACACAGACTAGACTAGCAGCTATGGCTAAGATGTGAAAGGGTTATAATCCACAAAAAAATAATAGCAAGGTATTGATAAGAGACGAGCAAGATGAAGCTATTTCTTCTGGGAAGAAATGTGCCTCAATGTATTATATTTAATGCGGAAAGCCTGGTAGCTGTACCAAGAAACAAACAGTAAAATTATTTGACCTATGAAGAGTCTCTACATAAAGGTGGAAAGAAGTATGTCAATCAATAAGACTAAACTACTGGGGCACCTGGGTGGCTCAGTTGGTTGAGAGACGGACTTCGGCTCAGGTCATGATCTTACAACCGGTTTGTGAGTTCGAGCCCCACATCAGGCTCTGTGCTGACAGCTCAGAGCCTGGACCTGCTTTGGATTCTGTGTCTCCCTCTCTCTCTGCCCCTCCCTCACTCATGCTGTCTCTCTCTGTCTCAGAAATAAATAAACATTTAAAAAAATTTTTTTAAATAAAAAATAAGAATAAACTACTGACTGACAGCTTCTAGAAAATTCACACTTCTTAGTCATAAAAAATCATTGTTTCTACATGATCATTATTTCTCTTTTGAAAAGTGGCATTAGACTTCATATGCCTAAAATCTACATAAACATTTATTTAATATCCATTTAAGAGTTTTTATTTGGACATGTATCTATGGAAAATAGGAAAAGCATTCAGATCTTCTGTGTATTAAAAAACTGGGTAATATGGACCTGGATTTCACACCTACGAATTTAGTAAATGGGCATTGTTTAGACTATCTATTAGAATTCTGATTCAGAGATTTGAAATTCACAAATTTAAATCAAAGATTAATATGCAGTTTGGTACATTTATGCATAACACAGCCCCAAATCAAAGAGAAAGCACATATAATCATCCTTCAATATAGGGACTAAAAGCCCATGTAAAGATAACTGATATGCTTCACTTGGAAATAATTCACAGTGGGGAGACATAATACCTATCTAGAAGGACAGCAAGTGAGTCACAAATAGTGTGAACCAAGGAGGCAGCAGAGGCTGAGTAGGTTACTGAAAGTAATTAGAAGTAATGCTCTAAAATTTTAAGGAATGGAAAATTAGGCTCAATGTTAGAAACCTTTCATACCAAGTCCATTAGCCTCTAGAATCAACCTCCAGCTGAAGCTTCCTCAATTGAGTCATTTAAAATTAGACAAGAGCCTGTCTTTGCCAAAATACCATAGAGAATTATTCATAGGGAATGATTAGTGGGATGTACTAAATGAACTTTTTTTTTTAACTCTTGTTTTACATATCTGTCATGAATTCACACACATTAAAAAACATAGTGACAAGATGAAAATGCTCTGGTGATCATTCTTACTACTATTACACCATATGAAATTCATATTGTTTGTATGTTTTTCAAAACAAGATAAAGATGATGGGATAAAAAAATAAAAGGTAAAAACTTCTCTTAAATAGTCTATTCAAAATATTAAATTCAAGGAAATGCTATATTAAAAGATAGCATGTTTATTCATAAAATTTGCAGTTAAAACCATATTTAATTACTAGCAATGTCCTAGTATACTGCATAACAGTTGACAACCAACAAATACTAAATGAATGAATAAGTGAACACCTCTCCCCACCCCCACCAGAGATTGACTCTCCCAGGATTTACAGCCTTGAGATGCAGCCTTATTGTAGTTATTAATTACTGAGACCCAAGCCAGACTGCCTGGGCTCAAAGCCTGGCTTTGCAACTTACTAGCTGAGTATCCTTGAACAAATAACTTAGTCTTACTATGCCTCAGTTCCCTCATCTGAAAAGTGAAGAGAAATTACAACAGTAGTAACTTGTTCTTAGGGTTTTTGTAGTTATTAATGAGTTAATAGCAGTAAAATACCGATCTGTTAGATAGTAATCACTCAGTAACCACAAGATATCATTATTATTAACTTCTGCTAGTTTGTATAGTGACCACTATAAATTTTAGGAAATTAGTCTAGAAAATTTCCAAAAGAATATTTGGAGTGACAAGCTGCAGATTCTTGGTACATGACATACGTACCAAAATGCTACTAGAAATCAGTCAGTTCCTACGTAAGAATAATTAAAGAAATAAGAGAATATTCCCACCCATGTTAAAAAAAAAAAAAAAAGACTGACCCTTCCCTCTCAGACCATGTGTCCATTCACAGACATTTAGCCTTAGGCTTTGTACTGTATATCAAGTCCTAGATCCCAGCCAGACAGCCCAACAAGTTATTACTAAAAGGTAAGGTCGCTTTGGCTTTCTGGATTTCACACTTACAGTGCTACCACCTCTGCCAGTTATTTATAAATATAAACTATCTGATGCATCAGGGATAACTGCTGCTTGGTCAATTAACTCAAAATGATATTAAGTTTCAGTTCCAACTAAACCATGAGCTCTATGACCTTGGGCAAGTTATTTAATCTTTAGGCTTATTTTCTTATCTGTAAAATAGGAACATTATATTAATTATATCATCTCATATGGTTATATTAAGGATTAAGAAGGAAGCAATTAATGAAAAATGCTTTTAAGTACTCTGAACAGAGACTATCTAGGTTCATATGCTAGCCCTAATATTTATCAACTATGTGTGCTGGGGCACCTTGCTTAGTCCCATTCTGCTTTATAAGTGCATAGAAAAAGACTACCTATTGCTATTTTTAATAGCTTTACTGAGATATAATTTATACAATATATCCATTGTGTCTAATTCAATGGTTTTTTTTGGTAAATTTATATAATAATGCAACCATCACTATAATCCAATTTTAGAAAACTTATTTATCTCCAAAAGCTTCCTTATGCCATTTATAGCCAATCCTCACTCCCAATCCTAGCCCCAGAAAACCACTGTTTGGTCATTTTTGGATATATAATGTTACAGTCATATAATATGTGATCTTTGTTTCTGGTTTCTTTTACTTATATTTTTGAGGTTCATCACATCATAGTTTGTATCACTACCACGTTCCTTTTTATTGACAAGTTATATTCCACTGTATGGATGTAACTGCTATATAAACAAACAAACAAACAAACCCTATAACAAGGAAAGATCTAAATATTATTTTCTTTCCAGACTGGTCTTTAAGATTGTGTTTGATTTGAGGACACTCTTTCATTGTTAAATAGGTAGGAACCTTTAGAACTTCATCTGTTGCCCTGTAATTAAGATTACAACTAGACTAGTGACAATAAACTGAACACAACTTCAACTTTTAAAAGGTGGTAAGAACAGGATTCATGTAAAAGAAGTGGTAAGAGTATAATAGGGTTGCAAGTGCAAAGGAATGAAGAGACTCAACAATGTGAAGAGGTTTAGGTAACACATAGTGAAGTAACATAAGCACTTGGAGCATGCTCATTGGCTCTGAGGAATTAGGATGCTTGAGTCCATTTAGGCTGGCAATGGAAATAAGTGAAGCTACTGGACATAAAGCAATGAAGAGTTGCAAAGACTGGTAAAGTTAGAAGTAGCAAGACTAGCAGACTGTTGCCACGTGGGATGATAAGTTCAAGGATGGCCATTCTTCTTTGTCAAAGAATCCCAAAATGAAGTTAGGGTAGGTCTCAATTTTTGAATGTCACACATTTTTTAAAAAACACACTGTGTATAAAACTACACACTCTGAGCAAGTGGGATTTATCCCAAATACTCAAGGCTGCTTTCAACATTCAAAAATCAATTAATGCAATTCATTATATCAACAGTCTAGAGGGAAAAAAATATACATATATATGTATGTATGCATATATATGCATACATACATATATACATACATACATAATAGATGGAGAAAAAAAATATTTTGTAAAATCCAACACCTATTCATAATAAACCTCTCAGCAAACTAGGAACAGGGAGGAACTTTTTCAACTTGATAAAAAAACATATAAAAATCCTGCAGATGACATCATACTTAATGATGAGAATCTAGATGTTTCCCCTCTATGATCAAGAACAAATGAAGTATGTCCCCTCTCCTAATCCTTTTCAACATCATATGGGAAGTCCTAGCTAATGCAATAAGACAGGAAAAGGAAATAATATATATACAGATGAAAAAGGAAGACACGAATCTTTGTTCATAGATGATATGGTTGCCTTATGGAGAAAAAGCAAAATAATCAACAAAAAATTCCTAGAACAATTATAGCAAATTGATACACAGGAGAATATACAAAAGTCAATTGTTTTCCAACATAGTCACAATGAATAAGTGGAATTTGAAGCTAAAAAAATACATTTACATTAGCACCCCAAAATGTACTTAAGTATAAATCAAAAATACACATACAAGATCCATATACATAAAACTATAATACTCTGATGAAAGAAATCAAAGAACTAAGGAGATATTCCATATTCACGGATAGGAAGACTTAATACTGTCCATGTGTCAGTCCTTTCCAACTTGATCTATAGATGCAGTGCAATCCCAATCAAAATCCTAGCAAATTATTTCGTGGATATTAACAAAATGATTCTAAAGTTCATAGAGACAAATGATCCCAAATAGCCAACATAATATTGAAGAAGACCAAAGTCAGAGGACTGATGCTACCCGACCTCAAGACTTACAATAAAACCATAGTAATCAAGACAGCATGGTATTGGTGAAGAAATAGACAAATAGATCAATGAAACAAAATGGAGAGGTCACAACAGATCTATCTATCTATCCATCTATCACAAATAGATCCACACAAATATGGTTAACTGACCTTTGACAAAGAAAGAGGCAATTCAGTCAAGGAATGACAGTCTTTTCAGCAAATGGTATTGGAATAACTAGACAGTCATACGCAAAAAAAAAAAAAAAAAAATCAATCTAGATACAGAAATTACAACCTTCATAAAAATTAGTTCAAAATGGATCATAGACCTAAATATAAAATGCAAAACTATAAACCTCCTAGAATATAACATAAAACAAAATCCAGATGACCTTGGATCTGGCAATGACTTTCTAGATACAACACTATGGGCATGATCCATGATAAGGAATTGATAAGTGGGACTTCATTAAAATTAAAAATATATTATGTGAAAGCCACTATCAAGAGAATTGGAAGATAGCCACAGACTGAGAGAAATATTTTCAAAAAAAACTTGTTATCCAAAATATAGAAAGAACCCTTGAAACTCAATAATAAGAAAATGGGTAGTCCGTTAAAAAATGGACTTAGATATCCAGTTAAAAGATCTGGATATCTCACTAAAAAGATATACAAGTGGAAATAAGAATTATGAAAAGATGTGCATCAGACATCATTAGAGGTTCATCAGTTGTTATAAATGTACCACTCTGGGTATGATGTTGATAGTGGGGAGGCTGTACATCCATGAGGAAAAGATACATGGGAATCCTCTGTACTCTCTGCTCAATTTTGCTGTGAATCTAAAACTGCAGTACTGCACTATAAAAAATAAAGTCTATTAATTTAAAAAATAACTGAATTAAATTAAAGCAAACACACACACACAGTGTGAGCTAAGTAAAACATGTCACTATACTGGATTACAATTTGCTTAGAGGCTATGGCAACACATATGCTCTAAGACTTGGGATACAATTAGCAATATGTATAAAATCTATTGACTCAGAAATAAAGAGTAAAGAAAAAAGGTGATTACATTATCTTGTATTTCTGAGTCTAGAAGAAAATTCAAAGTACTAATAAGTCAGTGGGTCATAATTTCCAACCCCTTAATGAAAAACAATTTTTTAGAAAGCTAAATTAGTCTTCCACCACTTTATGTACAACTGACTGGAAGATAATAAATATTCAAAAATTTCTATAGTCAAAATATGAGAAAAGGGGGAAATCCCTTTCCCACCCACCCAACCCATCATGCAAACATATTTAGATAAGAATTCAGTACAACTCTAGAATAAGCCCAAAGCAATATTCAAATAAAATTAACATAGAAGTTTCAGGAAAGTATGGCCTTTCCTTCATTTACTGATTTACCCCTAGAATCTGAAACAGTCCCTGGTGCAGGAAAAAAAAAAAAAAAAACTAAATAAATATTTGGTTAACAAATAAATGAATTACGTATTCACTTTAGGAAAAAATCATTCCGCCTGCATTTGGATCAGAAAGGAGCCAGCATGAAAATGAGAGAAATTTGTTAGCAGCCTAGTGCAATTCTCCAGCCATGAAATAATGAAGGCGTGGATAAAAGCAATAGCACTGGAAATGAGCAGATGCAGCCAGGAAGAGTATAAACAACAGCACGCTTAAAGCATTGAGCATGAGCTACTGAGAGCAACAAATACTGAGGGGCTCAAAAAATAGAAGAGCATCCTACGGAGAAGGAATACTGGTGACTCCCTGTCACTAGGGAGCTTGTGATATATGCATTAAATAGTTGTTTTCCTAATCTCTTAGTACTGCAGAATTCAAAAGAATCAGAAGACAACAGTGTGACAGAAACTCAGAGGGGACAGATTTAAGATACAGAAAAAAATAGTACCCAGTGCACAGAGACCAAGTACTGCGAGCGGGGCTGGAATTAGGGGTGAGTGAAGCATCCACTTGGGCAAAGAAACTTTAAGGGGCATCAATCAGTAATCAAAATATGTAAATGCATTACTTTAAAAATAAAAATTAAAAGAATCCATGATGAACAAAAGATCAAAATTTAAATAAAGACAAGGTTGCTGTTCGTATGTTTTATTACACAGCATTACTGTGCATCATGACAGCCTGCAGTTCCTGAACCTGCAAAGCCTTTGTTTTCCCACAGGCAGGTTTTGGGGTTGACAATGGTGGGCCAATAAATTGGACAGCGTGGGGCTTTATAAATAATCATGTTTTCTGATTGTAGAACTTTTACTAACTTTTTCTGTTTGTTTCAAAATATGGGAGGATATCTTAATAAGTGTATACAGGGCACACCTTTTTCCTTTTACCACAATTTCCGACATAGCTTTGGCACAGCACTGAGACTTGGAAAGCTTCCTTTGGGTTTAGCAATTAGAAAGTCATTGGTGACTTAGCGGGAGTAGTTTCAATGTGGTAGTGAAGGGAGAGTCCAGACTGTAGTTGATTGAAGAGAGTAGGCCGAAGGCAAAGGGCCAGAAAGGAAGATGTTTGAGGATAGAGGGTAGATGATCCATGAGGCAATACAACTTCCAAACTTTTCTTTTATTGAAAGGGATCCCAAATACATTTGTAGGGAAACAGAAATATAGTTTAAAAAAAAAAAAAAAAGAAAGAAACCACTAGTCATCCCTATTGTGCTGCTTTTAAAACAATCATCTTCACTGAGTCATTACATATATTACATATTCCTGAGGTTCTCTGCCCAATGACCAAAATCACCATGGTTTCAATGAGAGCATTTCTGAAATATTTCTGACAACATGTGTTTTAACATAATTTTCTCCTAAACATATCATATCACAGGAGTCAACTCTACAAAGAATCGTTCTCTTGAAATCTGGATGATTGCTTTAAAAAGAAGGCGATTTTGCAATAATATTTAGATTTAGTTTGAAACATGTAGTAAATTCTTACTAGTTAACCTTTTAGATTCAGGTATCTCATAGGAGAAATTCCAAATTGGCTTATAAATGTTATCTTGGGTACAAAATGATCCTTGAAATTTAATTATGTCTTTACACTTAGAATTTTCCTGTATTAATATGCAAATGCAAGTATATTCATGATGACCCACTGAAAACTCTCAATAATAATGAAGGTGAAAGAATACTAAATAAATAAAAGGGCAAGGTTTCTAATTAAAACAAACACTTTAAGCAGAAAACTATGGTGTTTTGTTATTATTTTTAGTACTAATCTCAAAACGCTAAAGTCTGATGAATTATAGTTTTATGAAGCCAGAGGCCTCATCTCCCAAGACACATTTTTACTGGTAGTTAAATGAGAAAATGTAGAGACAACACTTTCTACTATGGGAGGTACAACTGGAAGAGTGCTTACAATGTGTGTGACTAGAAAGATGAAATTAACACAATATGTGCTCCTTACATGAACAAAACATGTTATAGGTTAGCAAATGACTTTCTCTTCAAATATTAGAGAGTAGTGCCTCTCAATTTATGCTAAAAATTCCTCCATGAATCAATTCTGGGTTTCGTGAAAAGTCAGATTCCTGGTCCCATCAAAATGAGAATCTGAATAGGTGGGCCCCAGAATCTGCATTTTTAACGAACTTCCCCAAGTGATTCTCAAGAGGGGCAAATTGTAAGTATTGAAGATGATATACTGTATTATGTACAGTGTATACTCTAACATTTATGTATGATGGATTTAATAGTAAAAATGTAATGAAGAATAGGTCAACCAATCCATCAAAAAATCATAAATATTGTGCAGATTACTTACAACAAAGTTAGTATATTAGATCCATGAAGATGTCAAATAAAGTATCATCAATAGGTAATTGTTCAATGCTCATAATAAATGCAACAAATAAATCTCATATGTAAAAAATAATCCTGTCACTAGGGAGCTTGTGATATATGCATTAAATAGTTGTCTTCCTAATCTCTTAGTACTGCAGAACTCAAATATTTTCCATCTCTTATTTGACTATTCCTAAAATAGCAATATTCTCCTAAAAAAGTAAAATACATGTAAATATGAACATGGGATTACCATATCAACATTTGCTTACTAAAATATTCAAAAGGGCTTACAGAGGTTTAGGATTATCTCAGAATTATCCAATTGCTTATCAGTCTATTTCAAGTTATATGGGCACATAAACTGTAGTCAGCAGATAGCATATCTTTAGAAATACAGTCATCTATCACCACCCTATGCTCTTGCATACTTGCTCTGCAGTTATGAGAGGAGGATTTCCAAAAGGTTAATTCTTAATTAATAGCTCTTAATTACTAGTTTGCATCTCACTTCTTTTATTTGAACAAGACCTTCATATTTTAGTTTAATATGTGATATGTCATACACCCTCCCAATCAGCATTAGCATCACAAACACAGTTTCAGGGAAGCAAAAGTGCATGGAGCAAGAAATTGCCATGAACAGTCATCTTCAAATAGAATTTCCATTGTTTTCTCTGGCTATCATGCAGGATTCATTTCCTACCTTCCTCTCCATGAATATAGTATTAAATATATGTATATGTTGAGTAAAGAAAAAATGTTCTTGGTTAGGAAGACTTTTCAATAAGACATGGATGGACTTTACATAGACACACATAAAAATTATTGTGGTAAAAAGAAGATATCTACTAGCCAGCAAAACCAATCAACTTTGTCTGATGGTAGTGTCATCTGCAATCAGATGACCCCAGGCCAAGGACCCTTCCACTTAATTTACTGAATATTCATTGCGTTTTTTTTATTTTAAAAGTAATGATATGCTTTTTAAATTAAAGCCCAAAGTGCCCATTTTAACTAAATTTAGTTGTATTATATTTACATGTGCCAACTGATCTATTAATAACATTTGTTAGAATGTAACTACGCTGTTAGAAAAGATCTTTGCCAATAAAAATTATATTTCCATATTTTCTTATTAATAGATTTTTAAGTAAGCAAAATCTGTAGGGTAGAAGTCTGAGAAAATGTATGAACTAGTAGGGGTCTTTGGAAAGAAGGGGAGTGAAAAAGTTGCAGCGGGTATTAGCAATATACTGGACCTCTCAAGAAATGTTAAGGATTCCTCAAACCAAACCACACCAAACTACTCCCAAAGAGAAAGCACAAATGTTTGAGTTAAGGACCATGCTTTCCTGGGATTATGAAGGATTCAGAGTTTTTCCTTTTCTGGAAAATGTGAGTTTGTGAGATTTGGAGCAGAGGTTGTTCCAAGTAAAAATAGGAGGGAGCAGGGGGGTGAGGGCGGGGGTGCCTGGGTGGTTGAGTGTTCGGACTCTTGATCTCGGCTTGGGTCAGGATCTCACAGTGGGATGGAGCCCTATATCCACTGCAGTGGATTTTCTCTCTCCCCCTCTCTCTCCCCCCTTCCTGCATGTGCTCTCTCTCTCTCTCTCTCTTTCTCTCTCTCTCTCTCAAAATAAAGGAAGAAACTTTTTTAAAAAGTTTAAAAATTGGAGGGAGCAGCAGATAACAAAAGGGGAAGAAAAGTATAGGGAAGCAGTCCCTACAGACCTATTATGCTCCTACTGTTTTGCTGAGTCCATGGCCTTGGCTATTCTTTGACTCAAGACAGTTTTCAGAATTGTTTATAAACCTGGGATTCTGAGAAGTGCTGTAACATCAAAGAAATGTATCTGAGATTCACCTGCCCCCTGCCCCATCAAAGAACAGTCTTGCTTACTGAGTGCTGTAAAAATGGTGGGTCCCCTAAGCTCAGGTTTCTCCACTGGTGGTGTACCCACAGCTCATGCAGGCTCCTGCTGGAACTCCACATGATCCTACGGTATTTTGAGTTTGGACAACCAGCAAAACTGCTTGAACTTCTGCTCTTCCTGTGTGTAACTCTAGGAGTCTTGTGTCTTCTGCCAGCATACATGGAACAGTGGTAGGCTCCTTCATTAGCTTCTACAGCTGTTTCGGGGTGCTTCCAGCAGTTCTGCTGCTTCTAGCTCCCTTCCACATTGTCAAACTTACTTTATCTAGATAAAATGTTATTTTATAAGGGAAGAGAAATGTCAACGAGGGGCCATGTCTTCCTTTTAGGTCAGACCCCATTCCAAATTATAAAATTCAGAGTCTTTGTCACTGATCTCTTGCTTCACTGACTCAAAAATTTCCCCTCACTGGCAACAAACATTGAAATTTCAGGAGGGAGACTTGTTCATTAACACAGATTTTAATTACTCTCTCATTTGTTTATTTGATGAAGACAAACATTTAGAATAATGCTAAATGCAGAAATACTCAATGTCATATTCCAAATGTTCTGGTTTTAAAAAAAAAGTATATTTTTTATCACTTCTTAAAAATTCTTTCACAGAATATGCCACAAATTTCTTACAAACTACACTATGCTGTCTTACAATGCAGATCTAAAGTTACAGCCTGTTTCACATAATTATTATTGGATTTATAATTATTGACATAATATCTTAATATAGGGCATATATTTTATTAAAAAACTACCAAGAAATTGAAAAAAACACTTTTCAAAAATTACATACTTCCCTTTCTCCCTCTCTCTCATTCTCTCTTACTTCCTCTTTCTCACTCTAGTTAAATATTTAATAATCATTTAAATTCAACAACAGTCTGCTTCAGTTAAAAATATTGAAATAAGTCATGTAAAAAATCGTTTTAAAGTCAAGCACCGGAAACACACATTTTGTGCACTTCATTTCATTTTATAGTCTCTAAGAACTATTACAATTTTTAATAAACTTGTATCTGGGATTTGAAGCCAAATACTTACACTCAAAAGCCAAGAATTTATTAACCAAAAGACACCCTAAGTGGTACTAAAATGTATTCCCCAGTGATAAGTTTTAAATGAGTTGTAAAAACTGCATTTTACTAATCCAGTCACAATTAAAGAACAACAGCTGTCCCATCTGTATTCCCAACGCCCACTTTTGTAATGATGGTGATTTTTTCATTTACGACATTGCAGATAAACAGACATCTCATGGTTGAGTTCCAAAATTTTACTTCCATCCTTTAACTGCAAGATGTTTTATTTTGTCTCAAGCTTTAAAATATATGATGTTTTGTAAGTTTAAATGAACAATGATCTAGACCAAAACAAAATACTTTTTCAGCTATATCCTTATTTATATCTTCATTTCTATCTATCTATCTATCTATCTATCTATCTATATCTGTATATACACAGTATATCTACTTATGTATGTTGGATAATTTATCACTATGCAAAATAAATTAGTTCTAAATTTACTGCTAAGAAATGTTTTTATTAATAGCCACACCAGTGTCTTCCTTCCAGAAACTCATAAATATACTGAAAACCATGTTTAAAAAATAATAAACGGATACTTTTCCTTTTAAAAAAGAACCATAAATTACATTTCAAGTATTACTTTAATAAAAGTTTACATCAAAACAGATCCTCTGGAATCTTCTGTCTAAAGTAAAATTAAAGCTGCATTGTCTGTCATAGAGCAAATTATTTCAAGATATTTTTAATAGGATTACTGTCAAATTGACTCAGCTTTCCTGACAGAACGTATTAGCACATCACTCCATTGTCTAAATGTAATATTACTTCAAACATCTCAAATTCAGGAGGATATTGTTGCTTCTTTCTCACTTTATCTCTCACGTTTATTTAGAATTAAAATTAAAAGTGAAAAATAATCAAAAGATTTAACAGTCAAGATATTTAATGATAACAGCTGCAAGCTAATATCAGGAGGAAGACCTGGGTTATATCTTTTTGTGAATTTTTTATTAGTCACTTCACCTCCTTGGTTGTTAAGCTCTTCATTTGTAAAATATAAGAAACATAAGAACTCATGAATAAATAGCACACAGACATTAAAATTATATACCTTCTTGATATTAAGTAAATCAACTACTTTTAAAATCACATTGACAATCAACTTAACAACTTAAAGAAAACTGCATAGGACCACTTGCAAATATACACATTTTGACCTCTGTAATTCCAACATAAAAATATAAAAACATGGGAGATTTTCAAGAGAAAATTAATGTATGCCATCTCCCATTATTATTTAGTGTCACTTGTATGAGAAATAGTACAAATGTTAATTTCTAAACTAATCTGGGTATTTTTAAATGCTGGTTTTAACATTGCTATAGAGCTCTTTTTTAATGAACTATGTTCTATTAAAGGGAACTTGCTGATTATAAACTACCTTTCTTAATGACTCAAGTCATCTTATATGGAAAACTACACAGTGATAACTATACAGTGATATATGGAGACTTCTCCCAGGTATACATGGTTATTTCTCAACACGCAGAATGACTTCAACTAGAAGAAGAAAATCTTTAAAAGAAAGAAGAATAGGGAAGAGGGGGAGACAGAGACTTCTCTTTTTTCAATTCTTCTTTATCACTTCTTATTGCTCTCACCGGATCATACTACTGTAATCTGCTGATTTACTTAAATACAACAGACCAAATGAGTATCACTTACTCTATTCTTATATTTCTGCTGACTTCAGGATTCTGCAAGTCTGGTGACTGAAGGAGAACTGCTATTCCATGGGCTTTGGAAAGAGATAGCCCTGGATTTAGACAGGTGATCTAATCTGAATTCTAAAATTCCCCATTTTGTGAACTTTATTTATTTTTTTTCAATATATGAAATTTATTGTCAAATTGGTTTCCATACAACACCCAGTGCTCATCCCAAAAGGTGCCCTCCTCAATACCCATCACCCACCCTCCCCACCCTCCCACCCCCCCATTCTGTGAACTTTAAATTGCTTCACTCTCTGGATCTCAATTCCCTTATCTTGTTAAGTGGGGATTATATCAGTCTCCCAAGGTAAAAATTGGACACTCAATGACAGGCCCTTTTCCTCGATTTTTTGGAAGGTGGTTTCTCATCCTACTTCTGCTTATTAAGTACTCTGTTATTGCCACTTCACCTCTGATTCTCAGCTTCTGTGTCAATAAAATAATGAAGTTATGAACTCTTTCTTTGGCTTTAACTTCTATGACTTCATTTAAATTGCATAAAGCGGGGCTTTAACTTCTCATTACAGCTAGTAAATAACCTCAACAAAATTAATGGCAGAATGGTCTTGAATCAGAGTTTTAATAATCTTGATTACTAACATTAAACAATTCTGAACATTCAAAAAATATGTTATTTCAAGTTCAAATAGGCAATGTAAAAGATAAGCCCCCCAAACAGTGCTTCATTGCACAACTTTTCAATGACACATCTTATAGCTGAATAAGGTGAGTTCTTGTAAAAAAAGTATGCTTTTAAAAAAAAAAAAACTCAATTGTATGTGCAACTATGGACTCTATAGAAAAAAAATGCTCTACAAGTTCTAAATTTCTAAAGAAATGTTTTAAAGCATCAGTATCTTACTACATATTTAGCACTCCATAAGGAAATCATGAGCACTTGAAACCAGTTGGAAGGGGCAGTTACTAATGATACATGAAATATAGATCCTGAGAATGTAATTACTACACTGAGAATATATTTTAGAATTGAGAGGAAAAAAATTTTTCAGGCCCCTTTTATCACGGGTCTCTGAAAAGGACACTTTTGGCCTACTAAACCAAAAGATTAAATGGTTGATCTTTTTTCTAGGCTTCTTCTAATTAAGATAGTTTTCCTTACAAGTGGAAGATATATTTGAATTTGTATATCGTTAGATGTGTACAAGAAGACCGGCATGTCATTTCTCCCTCCTCCAATCTTGCAGTCCACAGCATTATTTTCACACTTCAGCAGACGAACCAGAAGTCTCTGGTGCATCAAAACCAATATCAACCTTCCTGAATTAATTACTTCCTTCAATCTTAGCTTTATAATGAGTCTCTCTGGGAATTGGCACAATTAAAAAAAAAAAATTGAGTCACCAGCAAGATAAGGGAAGATGCTGCTCTTAGGCCTGTTCTCTTTCTTCCTTTTTCTACCATTAAACGTCAGATTAGTATTCAGGAAGTAAAATCTCACTTGTAAGGATGAGCTTTATTTTAAACAGTCTTGGTTTTCAGACCACTGAGGAAGAAAAGTCATTTTCAACTCCCATATTACGAAACCAAATGTACCATGGTCTTCACTGTTTTTATACAAAACACGGTCTTTGAAAAAAAATTCTAAAATCTTACATTCATTTTATTTGTGTCTTAGGGAATATTAATGTCTCAAATATATAGAGAGCTATCAGCATTTAACAGTTCAGAGATGGACTGAGAGCTAGGTTTTCAATAACATTTTTGTTCTGTATCTTGATAATTCATTAACACAGTGATTCTCAAACCTAGCTGTATATCAGTCAACCCTGGAGATTTTATATATATATTTTTAAAATTTTATAAAATTATGTATATATATACAGATATATAAATCTCCAGGCAATATTCATAGAGATTCTTAATAGATGGACCTGCACCAGTAATCTATTTTTCTTATTAAATGAACACTGGTCTGACATGAAAAAATATATATCCAAGGTGGAGAATCATTATGTTAACATAGTCCCCATTATTATGATACAACAAAAAATGTACGTATCTCTGTTATGGTTTAATTGCTATGTATTTTCTGATATTTTTCTAGTAATATGACACAAATGTACAGTTCTCGTATAAACTGGTATAAACTGTTAATTTAGGCCAGTCTTGCTATATCCTCATATTTGGAACTCTGGACCTCATTACTTAAAGGATGTGAGATTAGTTACCTTTGTGTAGAACAAAAGGAAACAAATACAATGAACAATAGATGTGACATAATCTGCTTTAGATATCTGCTCAGTCACTCACCACCAGGGTTAACTGGCTTATCTTGTTGGCAAAATAGGCATCTCTTTCTAGCTCAGGTGTCTATAGGTCATTTTCCTAGACATGTGCCTTCTGTCAGAGATGACCTTTTCAAATAGAAGACAACTATTTACTGGCCAAGTATATTCTATATATAATGAGATAAAAAGTGAATGAGAAAATGAAGTTAAAAAGAGAATAAAGGTAGAAAAAGTCAAATGCTATGACTAAGACTGGTAAATGAATATTTGCTATAAGATGCATGTCATTGAAGGGAGAACTAAAAATTGAACTGAGCATTTTATCAATCAAAGGGGAATAAATAATGCATTGTGCCACTCACATGCTCAAAAAAAAAAAAAAAAAAAAAAAAAAGCCCCAAACCAGTTGCTTAGGAAAATCTCAGATCTTCCAAGAATAGAAACAGAGGAGAAATACCTTCAATAGGTCCTCATAGAGAGGACACTGCCATGTGGTAAGCCTTATCCATAACACCACTCCCCAACCCCCCATCTTTAGTAAGTACAGTAACATGTTTTATTGTTCTCTTTATTATAATACCTTCTAACGCAGCCACAGAAAGGAACTGAGGGGGAGCCAAACAATATAATGCAAAAATGCTTTCTGTAACCACTAGCTTAATCCTGATTTATACGCAGCATTTCTTAAAACTAGACTTGCTGATTATTGCATATAAATGATAGACAGATTTAATATGTTCTACTGTCAGCCACACTGAAAGCAGAAAACTTATTCCCTAATGAAATTTGAGAATGTCTACCCATACTTAAATATCAAGCTTCTTAACTTCAGCACAAGGATAAGTTAAGAAAATATATGATAATATCACATTTTCCTAAAGAATCCTGGGCTAGTTCCATCAATGGATAAGTTGTACCAATAATTTTAATATGAGCACATTGAAAGCACATATTATTAGCAAGTATGAAAAATAATCTCAACATTGCATCAATACAACTTCTGACTTTATGCAACATCACTTCTGATGAATCATTTAAGATAAAATGGTTACAAAATGCCTGCCTAGGAATATAGAAGCATCGGATTACCACAAATACTTTTTAAGTTTAACTCAGTAAAACAATGAAGAACAGCTTTCAAAATTGATTTGCATTTGGGATAGGTTTACCTTAAATCATTCATCCTAGACAGTAATCAGATAGTAGTCAATTGACTAATAAGAGACATTTTTTGGCTTTTGATGTTAAAACGTTGTCACCAATAAGAAGGCAAATGCTTATCTTTCTCTTCTATATGGATTGCTGCTGGGTTCGCAGTAGGAGAGAAACTATTATTAGGGA
Organism: Panthera uncia; assembly: GCF_023721935.1. Taxonomy (NCBI): domain Eukaryota; kingdom Metazoa; phylum Chordata; class Mammalia; order Carnivora; family Felidae; genus Panthera; species Panthera uncia. The sequence continues at coordinate 89,627,623 of NC_064810.1, forward strand.
CCATAATAGTAGAACTCATTTGAAAGAATTATCATAGCATCATGATATATTAAAAAGATGGACAAAATATACTAAACACCTGTTTATCCCATTAAAGTTACTAAACATTTCATCAAGAGAACATTTTGACCAATCCAGATTTTCAAAGGAATTTTAAGGTTATATTGACAATCAATAACTCATACAGCTTAGTGAATTTATGTCTGGGGACAAGGGTAAGAAAAAGTCAATCAGACCTGTAAAAAAAAAAAAATCTTTGTTTATCCTGAAACATTCCATACACTGTGATAGAGCGATATAGCATCCTCATGCAGAATATTGGCCCGAGAAGCCCAGACTTCTGATTTACCAAGAAAGAAATATATAAAGTCTTGAGAGAATATCCAGTAAGCTAAATGGTCTATAATTTGGGAGGAACAAAGGTCTGTCATTGAAAATGGAATGGACTACAATCTGATTTTAATTAGAAATAAACATATTTTGGAAGCTTATAATTAGTGGGTAAACAAATTGAGAAATACCAGAACCAAGTATTAGAAATATAGTTGCATTTACTTAAAAGTAGAAAAACTGGGTATTTCATTTAATTAGCCATAATATACAAGAAAGTATAGATGGGAAGCATGGTTCTACTATTGTTATGGAGTTAGTTGAAAAATCAGAACCACTACCTAAGAACTACTTTTACCTGCATAGATGAGTGGAGGAATGAAAACTTTTGCATAAAACTTGATATAATCTTACTCAAGAGGATTTTCTGAAATTTGGCTTCCAGTGTTGCCTCAGCAATACAGTTCCAGGTTTCCCACTGATTGGACCAATCTTAATCATCAAGGTAGTATGAGCTGACGTATGTGAAGAGGTTTTTTCTCTACTTCCGGAGTAAACTCTGGAAATTGGAGTAAACTCCAATTTGCAATTGAAGCTGTTATAGCCAATTTTCCCCTAGGAAGAAAATATGGTGATAGAGCAATGAGAATTTCAGAGGAAGAGAGCCAGAATTCTTCTGACACATCTGATGATCACCCTACCCTACCACTGGAATTTTCAGTTATTTGGCTATATTAGTTTTCTCTTGCTGCGTAACAAATTATTACAAACAACACCTTAAAACAACAACATTTACTAGCTCACAGTTCTGGTATTTCCAAAGTTCAGGAAAGACATTGTGCTTAGGACAGAATAAGGTTGAAATTAATCTTCTGGTTTCTGGCCAGGATATGTTATTCCCTAGAAACTACCAAAAAAAAAAAAAAATTCCATTTCCTCAACATCAAGCTCATTGTTGTTGGCAGGAGTTCCTTGTGGCTGTAGGACTAAGGTCCTTATTTCCTTCCTGTCAACCAGGAATTTCTTTCAGGTCCTGGAGGCTGCTTCAATTATTCCCCCCCCCCACCCCCACATAGCCATCTCTATCTTTAAGCGAGCATTGGTGCCTCAAATCTAATTTCCTCAACCAGCCAGAAAAAATTCTCCACATTTAAAAGACTCATGTGATTAGTTCAGAACCACCCAGTTAATCTCCCTATTACAAGATCAACTGACTAGAGACCTTATTATATGTGCAAAATCCCTCTGCAGCAATACATAGGCTCATGTTTAATGGAGTAATTGGGAGAGAGTGTATTCCAAAGACTAGGAATTCTGGGTATCTTCATAGAATTCTGTCTACTGCAGAATCCAATAAATTCACTTTAATATTTATATCTATTTGAACCACATTTTCTGTTATTTATAAGCAAAAGCATTGTAAGGATATATCCCTTGAAAGGAGGGACACACAAATTGAGGTTAATCACATTCAATGTGTGAGAACATGAGTTCATTGTGAAAAAGAACAATTCTCAGCATACATGCCTCATGAGTTTGAGAAATAGTGGCCAGTCCATCTTAGCAACTTCCATTCTTCACATTCTTTTTTTAATTTTTTTTAACGTTTATTCATTTTTGAGAGACAGAAAGAGACAGAACATGAGCAGGAAAGGGGCAGAGACAGGGAGACACAGAATCTGAAATAGGTTCCAGGCTCTGAGCTGTCCATGCAGAGCCCAATGCAGGGCTGGAACTCACAAACAGCGAGATCATGACCTGAGCTGAAGTTGTATGCTCAACCGACTGAGCCACCCAGGCACCCCTTCACATTCTTTTTCTATAGCTGACTACTTAAAAAAGTTCCAGGAAATAAATATGGTTGCTGATATCTAGGACTCTTTGCAAACAAATATTACAGTTTACTAGAATAGCCAACATATCAAGACTTTTACCTATCGTATTTTAACTGGGTCTAGTCTAGAAAAGAAATCTTGATCCCTCTGATAAAGTAGGTTTAGGAAAGATGATTTGTAGAAACTAAAATCTAGCCAGCCTTCTATATATTTATATTCTTTCTTTGAATCAAGCAAAACCACCAGAAGACTACAAATTTGGATTATATTACCTTCTGAAACCCAGAATCGTCTTCCTAGAGTCATGTTTAAGTGTTAGGTCTTCTTTAATCAAAGAAATTTGTCACTATAAAAAGCTACATTACCATACAATTTATAATTCCTTCTTTATTTCTTTATGAGAAATTTCTTTAAGAATTAATTAAAAGAAATGGATATACTTTTTATTTGTGATTTTTTTAAGTTTATTTATTTGGGGGGGGGGGGCGGCTGGCAACCTCACATGTGAAAGCCAGGGAGGGGCAGAGGGAGAGAAAGGGAGAGAGAGAATCCCAAGCAGGCTCCATGCTGTCAGTACAGAGCCTGATGCTGGGCTCGATCCCACAAAGGGGGAGATCATGGTCTGAGCAGAAATCAAGAGTCATACACTCAACCCACTGAGCCACTCAGATGCCCATGGATATACTTTTTAAATTGTAACAATGAATATGATGGAAGAGATCAGGTGTCCCTTCTTACTTTGACTGCCAGAAAATTTATAGCCAAATTTTATCAACTAATGAATAAATTTGTATTTTTCTTTCATCTTGTCTTTATTTTCTATTCTGTTAATATTCCTTGTTCTTTATTCTCTGTTCAAGGCATCTCAGAATTTGTACAAATGAGGCTGAATTTAAATAAATGAATAATTTAGTTACATACATCAAACACTCACAAATTTGTACCTATACTATGAGTGACTGAATTTTGTTTGGAAACTATTTAGATTGAGCAATTCAGATTAAGGAATAGGTCTTCACAACTACAGATAGAAAAAATATTCAAAAATATCTGATTCAAATAATGTAATTCCTTATTTAAAAAATAGAATCATTCCTAAGACAAAAAAAAAATTGATTGAAAAAGCAGACATGGAAAATTCCTTTTCCACTTCAGTATTTCTTCTTTTTCTTAAATTTTTTTTTTTTATTTTTAAAGAGATAGAGAGTGCAAGCAGGGGAGGAATGGAGAAAGAGGGGGACAGAGTATCAGAAGCAGGCTTTGCACTGAGAGCAGTGAGTCCCAAGTGGGGCTGGAACTCACGAATTACGAGATCATGATCTGAGCCAAGGTCCGATCCTCAACCTACTGAGGCACCCAGGTGCCCCTCCACTTCATTATTTCTGAGATGCCTCCTTTAAAGTTCAAACTCTGAATCCTTTAAATTTATAGTCCTAAACACAGTTAAACTGCACACAATGCTATTAATTCAAATACAGATGAAAAGGTCATTTTTAAAAAGGATTCATACATGAAATAACTCAAACTCTGATTTTCTTAAGAAACATAGATCCTTGAAGGCAAATCTACAATCAGAGAGTATCTTTTCAACATTTGATCAAATTTATAAACAATATTTATCATTTATAAAATGACATTCATTTGTAATTATATGTTATAAGCATAATGACCACTAAGGGATGGTTATCAATATTTTGAAGAGAGTTAAGAGGATTAAAATTTTTCAGATTATTGGGGCGCCTGGGTGGCTCAGTCGGTTAAGCAGACGACTTCGGCTCAGGTCATGATTTCACGGTCCGTGAGTTCGAGCCCCGCGTCGGGCTCTGTGCTGACAGCTCAGAGCCTGGAGCCTGTTTCAGATTCTGTGTCCCCCTCTCTCTGACCCTCCCCCGTTCATGCTCTCTCTCTGTCTCAAAAATAAACGTTAAAAAATTTTTTTTTTCAGATTACATTTACAGATTGAAATTTAGCTCATCTTGGATGAAAATCTGATTTAAAACATTGACCAGGTGATGTTACTGCACCTGATCAAGCATTTATACTTCAAAGAAACAAACATATTGGCAAGTAATAAATTGTAAGAGTGCCAATAGCTTAAATATGTTTGGCCTAGAGGAGTTTCCCAATGGAAAATGACTTTATTGTGCTAAATAGACCAAGTTTCCATGTTGCCTTTTCTGTTTATTAAATCCATAGCTTCTCATAGATGGAAAAGGGAAGGTGGACAGGTGGGTATAAGAAACAGGAAATCAAAGAAATCAAACCATACAGATCACTTGTAATCTCTGACTTATCTATACCCTTTCAGATGGAAGTTGTTGGTGAATTGCCTATCGTTCTGTATACTATGGATAATTTTAAGTTCTTCGAAGGTTAAGTTAGAGAATTTTTATACTGATAATAAAAGGAAATAATGAATGGAATGCAGCTAGCTGTATTATAGTTATTAGCTAATTATATTACAGAATACAATTAACATCACACTTTTATATATATTCATGTTTCTGTTATATACATGTTTGTATTTGTATGTATATGTATACATGTATTTCTATTAGATACTTGATCTGAAAATATTTTCTCCCATTCAGCAAATTGTCTTCTCACATTCACAATAGTGTCCTTTACAGGACAAAGTTTTAGTTTTGATGTTCAGTTTATCTATCCTGTCTTTTGTTGTTTGCGTTTTTGGTGTTAAATCTAAAAACAAAACAAAACAAAACAAAACAAAACAAAACATTGTAGAATTCCAAGTCATGAAGAATTACTCCTATGCTTTCTTCTAGTGTTTTATAGTTTTAACTTTTAAATTTAAGCCTATAGTCTATTTTGAGTTCATTGTTGTGTACAATATGAGGTAAGGATCAAACTTCCTTCTTCTGCATGAGGATATCCAGTTGTCCAAACACCATTTGTTGAAAAGACCGTTCATTCTCTATTGAATGGGGTTAGCATCCTTGTAAAAAATCAATTAACCAAAAATTAACTGAAGGTTTGTTAATAAAAAGTTATTAGTATTTTATGTGTTTACACTGTTCAAGAAGAAAAGAGGAATTACAAAAGTGGAAGTGGGGGTTTAGTAAGACTTGGGAAGAAGAGTATTGTAATGGAAAGAATACCAAATTAGGGATCTTGAGACCTGAATTCTAGTTCTATTTTTGTTAATAGCCATATGCAAAGGTTAACAGGAAAATTCACTATATCTCTACATAAAGAATGGATAAAGATACTTAAAGATCCAGTCTTTCAGGCTGGATCATACACCCACCCCTTCCCTTACCCGACACTGTAATTGACAGTTTAACAGACTCAGAACTGAAATTTTAAAAGGAATTTCTTCTTTCATGGGAGTTATGTCTTAAAATATATTAGCACTTTGTAATAATAAGTCATTGTTAGTTCATTTAGGTTGTGATAAGAAAATGTCATAGACTGGGTGGTTTATAAATATAAATTAATTTCTCACAGTACTGGAGGCTGGAAAGTTCAAGATCAAGGTGTCAGCTGATTTGGCATTTGGTGAGAGCCTGCTTTCTGGTTCATACATGTCCTCACGAGGCAGAAGCAAGTGAAGGAGTTCTCTGGGGCCTGTTTCAAAAGGGCACTAATCATTCATGATGGTTCTGTTTCCATGACCTAATCACCTCACAAAGGCCCCACCTCTAAATATCACATTAGGAATTAGGTTGCAACATATGAACTTGCGGCAACACAGCATTCAGTCTACAGCATATATGTAGATTCTGATACATCACGGGAAACAGGAAAATTTATGCTTTTCAGAAGATAACTACAATGAAATGAGTGGGTCTGATATTATCCAGTTAATCCACAGGGCATAAATGGTTGATTTTCCTTCCATATGCTAAAGTTTAGATCTGCTTTTCATCACACTGCTTGAGTGTGTGCATTCTTTAATCTTGTCTCATTTATCCTGCAGCTCCTCTGTTTTTGGTATTATAAACAAATATATTGGTATGAATTCATAAGTAATAAATCAAAGTATCAATACCTTATCAAAAACATTTAAAAATATATCACTTCTAAAAAATATTCCTCTCTCCTTCAAGTGAATATTCTTCATTCAATTATAATAGAATCCTCTTCTTATATCAATATACTATAGAATACTCTGATAGTAATCTTTTTTAAGTCTATATTTGAAACTGCACAAAACAGGAATCCATAAAAGGCAGTTATTTCTGTACTTTCTGTTCTTCCAAGGCCGCAGTTTTGTAGTAAGTTGATAGCACTAGAACACTTTATCGTATCACAAACACCAAAAAAAAAGGTTTAAAAAAAGCTATGTATTAGTGAGTGAATGACCTTCAGCCTGAAACTTCCATATCTTCCAGTCCATTCCATTACAATAAGTATTATCAGTATCTCATAGCCCATTTCCCCTGACTTCTGAACTGATAAATAAAGCAAACTCTCCCTTTCCAGAGAGTTTCTAATGTAAAGCACTTAGTGCTCAGTCCAGCATAGGACAGGACAGACTTAAAAAATTCTATCCTAGGAGGCCAGAGATCACACTTCCCCAGATTTCAGAATGTTGTTTTAGCTGCTAGAAGATGAAGCAGGTGAAAAAGTGAAATTCCCAGAGCAGAGCAGAGTATCCTTTGAAGATGTCCATTAGGTTAAAAGTAATCTTTGTAGTGGGCTACTCAGCCCTCTGTCTCCTTTCTATGCTAAGCACTATACCTTAACTGAGGTTCCAAAATTTACAGGATAATCTTGGTAACTAAAAATCCTATTAACTACCAAAAACTGTTCACTTATTATCAAACACCCGTGGTCAGGATAACATTGTTTATCCTAAACTCATGATTCAGAAACTAAGTCAGCCCAATCAGCCCAGCATCTTCTTTGCTCTTTAAAAAACAAAGAATATTGCTGCCTCTGACCTCATATATCTCATTTCTTTGTATTATTTACTTACTGACATTTTCTTATTAGTAAAAGCTGGAAGTCCATCTTCCTCCAGGAAATCTTCCCTCAATATTTACCAGGACATTTATTTTCAGTACTTTTTATTTGTAACTTACTTTCTGCTATTATAGAGTTTAGTTCTATGCCTGCTTCCCAAGGGTAGTTTGAGCTCTTTTGAAAGCTGACACATAATCTAATATACCTTAATATCACATTTATCTTTTAACCTTATAGAAAGCATTCCACATTAGTGAATCATAAATTGCAAAATAACTGGGGAAATACATTATAATTACACTGAATTTTAACTGACAATTTTTGTATCTGCAGATTCAGAGCAGGTACAGAGTCTCATTCTTACTGTATCCCCAGTGCTTGGAACTAGGTACTCATTTAACTCATGTTGAATGAATGGTTGGACTAATAACTTATCTTAAAAGAAAATAAAAAGTTAAGGGGAAGTTAAATATTCTTTTCTATAATATATGCTACTAGGATAACATCACAATACTGATTAAAACATAAGAAATTATTTGAACAGATATTTAACCAGAGAAGACATATGGAAGCAAATAAGCACATGAAAAGATGATCAACATTATTAGTCAACAGAGGAATGAAAATTAAAATGACAACGAGATACTATCATATACCTACTATATCGACCAATTTAAAAAGACTGACCATGGGGCACCTGAGTGACTCAGTTAAGTGTCTTACTCTTGGTTGTGGCTCAAGTCATGATCTCACAGTTTGTGAATTCAAGCCCTGGGATTCTCTCTCTCCCTCTCTCTCTCTCTGCCCCTCCCCTGCTTCCTTTCTCTGTCTCTCTGTCTCTCTCAAAATAAATAAACTGAAGACAAAAAATAAAAAATAAAAAGACTGACCATACTAAATGTTGTTGGGAATACAGAAAAGCTGGAACTCTTCTACACTGTTGGTGGGAATGAAAATGATACAACTACTTGTAAAATAGTTCGGCAGTTTCTTAAAAAGTTATGATCAAGCCATTCCACTCCTACGTATTTACTTAAGAGAAATGAACACACATGTTCATACATGGACTTGAACACAAATGTTAAAACTACTTCTCCAAATGTCTATCAGAAGATGAATGGAAAAGCAAATTATGATATATCCAGGCAATCAAATACTCCTCAGCAATAAAAAGCAACAATCCATTGGTATTTAATACAACTTGGATACTTCTGGAAACAATTATTCTAAGAATGCAGACTAGAGAATACCTACATGAGTGACTCAATTTATATAAAAGCCTAATACTTAATGATAGAAATAATCATGTGAACTAATAGTGACTGCAGAACAGTAATTGACCTGGATTTGGGAAAGGAGCAGAAATAAGGGATTAGAAATGATCATAAGGAAACTTTTGTGAGTAATGGATATCTTACTGTGTCGATTGAGATAATGGACCCACAGGTATGCAGATATGTCAAAACATCACAAATTATACATTTTAAATTTAAAATTTACCACGTAATAAATTACAGACATCAGTAAAGCTATTAAAAAAATAAAGGCTATGGGGTGCCTGGGTGGCTCAGTCAGTTAAGCATCCAGCTATGGTTTAGGTCATGATCTTGCGGTTTGTGAGTTCGAGCCCTGCATCTGGCTCTGTGCTGACAGCTGGGAGCCTGGAGCCTGCTTCAGATTCTGTCTCCCCTTCCCTCAGCCCCTCCCATGCTCATGCTCTGTCTCTCTCTGTTTCTCAATAATAAATAAATGTTACTTTTTCTTAAATAAAGGCTAAAATATCCTTGAAATAAAATATCCGTATATTTAATCTGATGAAAATAATCAACAGTTACCATTTCAGGTGGCTGACTAGCTCACAACCTCCTTTCCCTTTTTTGGTATCTGCTCAAGAGTTTTCAGTGGTGGTTCTTAAGTCCATGTGAGATACAATTTCATAATATATTAATATATTTATGAATATGATATTTATCTAATTTTATTTAATTTTAAAATAATATAATTATAAATTATAAATATATATGCAAATATATAATCATTCAACTAGTTGAAACTCTGTCTTCTGACTACACTTAAAATATAATCCAAACACGTTATTGTGATTTGAAATCTCCCCTCCTGTCTCTCTTTAATGTCATAACATGCTTAAGAACAGATCACCATGCTGCAATCATACAATCTGTTTGTTTTTCTCCATTGGGAACATGGTCAAGCTCCATTATCTCTGGGCCATCACACTTGCTAAAGCACTTGTTAAAAACTCTCCCCAGGTCATCATCATCAACTCCTACCACCTCAGGGAAGTCATCACCATAATACAATCCAAATAGTCAATTATACTCCTTTTCACTTTTTGTCACATCACTCTGTTTTATTTTCTTCATTGCATTTATTTCCAACTTGTCCTGCTTATATATTGAGTGGCTATTATCTATCTTCCATTTATAGAATGTAAGTACAATGTGGCAGTGGACTTTGTTTTGTTAATCTCTGTAACCCTAGAACACACATCATGTCTGGAAAATAGGTAGGCATTCAAAAAAAATTTTTTTAATGAATAAAAGCTCATGTACTTTAGCATGTTTTCAATGTGGCAAGCAAGCCTAGTTATTAGTAGGCAACTTGTTTACTCATAGTTGTCTATTAAGATGAATAAACTGATTTTAGATGATTAGCTTGACAAGCATATTTTGTTGATAATTTTGGCCAGTTTAATAGATTTAATCAACTACAATGACTAGATGTCAACATATTCTATGTGCAATAAAGTGTTGAATAAACAATTTTAGTCAAGTTATTTTCAAAGTGATGCTATTGTTTAAAAATAGAAGGCTTTACTATTTCTACACTCTTTTGGTTGTTTGCAAAAAATAGAAATGTGGAGGCAAAAATGCTATAACTTAGGAAACTTCCATTTTGAGCCATTTAGCAGAAAAGGCAACCCTGAGGCATATCCACAATGAAACACCTGGCTCTGGTACCAAATATAATTTGAGTCACACTGACAGTTTCAGAAGAAGACAAACTTTAAATAGACCACTGAACGAATACAACAAGCAGTCCGGAAGATAGGAGGCAGAATTCAAACAGATACTCCCAGCAATAGCTGTGAAGGAAAAGAATTAAACTTGACACCTCAAGATTCTGCTTGGGACCCTACAGGGGAATTAAGTTTTCCTAAGATCAGCAATTTCCCGAAATAGTAACTATAATATTTTTCAAAGAAAGGCATCTTCAAATTAGAACCTCAAATTGTACACAGATTAAGATTAGCCACCTATGAGTTCATAAAGTTCACAAACACACCAAAAACAAGACTCTATGAGTAATATATGGCAGAAACAACAAAAAAAGCTTTATACCAGGAAGGAAATTATAAATTAGAATTCATGGCTAGATACCATAGATTAATTATGTGTGATATAGTTACAGAAATATCTTATAACAACATAAGAACTAGCCAACACTTTATTATCAGAAATTACAAGGAAGAGTTAAAACCAATAAAATTATACTTTATAAATGAAGTATAACTTTTAATTAGAGATATATGACTAAATGCCAGCCTAGATTCAACTGCATACAGAGTAAAAGCAGCACATAATAAACCTAAAGAAATTATCTATGATGCATCAAAGAGTAAAGACAAGAAATTTAAGGAGTTTCAAATATTTTCATGGTCAAATGTAAAAGCTAATATTCATCTAAGTGGGGTCACAGGAGAGAAAATAAAGGAAAGGCAGTACTTAAAGAGCTATTCAGCTTTGAATTTTCCACAACTGATGTTAAAGGAATGAATTTATATCTACAGAAATCACAATGCATTCTAAACAGGATAAAAAATAAATAAAAGTCTGGAGACACAATTAGGAAACTAAAAAATTCCCAAAAACAAAAAGATTTTGAAGCCATCAAAAAGAAAAAAACAGATGTATAATAGAGTGTAAGACAGTAGATTTCTCAATGGCAAATATGAAAGCCAGAAGATTGTAGAATAGAATCTTCAAAATCATGGGAGGAAATGACTACCCATAATCATAAAACTAATAAACGTCTTTCAATAATAAAGGTAAAATAACACTGCCAGTTAAAGTCTGAAGAGTCTACTGCCAATATGATTATAAACAAAGTTGTCTGAAGTAAAAAAAAAAAAAAAAAAAGAAATACATTAAATGAAGAACACTAAGGCTTTGTTTTTATAGTATTAAATTCCATATGAATGATTTATTTTTTAGAAAAAATGTTATACTTTATATGGAATAAATTTAATTTTAATGTTATTGGTTTTATCTTTGTGGGAATTTCTATCTGTAGTATGATTATATAAAAACTGCAAGTTTAGGAAATATATATGTAGTCTCAAGTTTTTTTCTTATTAAACTCATATACATATAATAATGTAAGTGAACCCTAGGGGTTCCATGATACATCGTTTTCATTTAGAGAAGTCCCTGAAACTATTTAAATATGTGGAACACTGAGCTAGATAGTCCCTAATATCTCCCACAACTCTAAAATAGCATGACTTTATGCAATCATATATATCACTACTTTTTCAGCTTGAACTTACTCTTGTATCTTGCCATCATTACGTCTATTTAGTGGGTGTGAAAAAAGAATGTTTCAGCTTTTCAAGAATCTGAGCTAAAGTGATTTATTGAAAGCCTTCAAATTCATCACCATTAGATCTTCTAATGGATATTACACTTCTGTGAACGTAATATTATACTTTTTTAACAATTCCAGGCATGGGAAAAATTTAAGTAATGGTTATTTTTATGTTGTACACAAGGTTGAAATCTCTCATATAAGTGTTTCCTTGTTTAATCATCTTTCTAAGAAAATATCCTATTTTGACTTTTCTCTCTCTGTCCTCCTGGTTTCCAACAAATGCAATGATTGCTCTGTAAAGATGAATGTTTAAATATATAATAAAATAATGGTTTTGCTATCATCTAGAAGCCTTATGTTTTGAGGTATTTTTTTTTAATGTTTATTTATTTTTGAGACAGAGACAGAGCATGAGCAGGGAAGGGGCAGAGAGAGAGGGAGACACAGGATGTGAAGCAGGCTCCAGGCTCTGAGCTGTCAGCACAGAGCCCAACGCGGGGCTTGAACTCACGGACTGTGAGATCATGACCTGAGCCGAAGTCAGATGCTTAACCGACTGAGCCACCCAGGCACCCCTGAGGTATTTTTAAAGTCAAAATCATGCAAAATATTTTAAAATTTTGTTCAATTAGGCATTTGGTAGACAACTGGTAAATGATCAATGCTTTTACATTTTGAAATTATAAAATATTTCTACTGAATTACAAGAGTCTATTGGATTAGAACACTTGCCTTATTTATTGTTTTCCTGCTTAAAACAGCTGCTTCGAGGGGCACCTGGGTGGCTCAGTCAGTTGAGTGTCTGACTCTCGATTTCGGTTCAGGTCATGATTCTGGGATTGTGGGATCAAGCCCAGCTATGGGTTCTGGGCTGAGTGTGGAGCCTGCTTAAGATTCATTCTCTCTCTCTCTCTGTCCCTGCCCCTTTCCCCTGCTCATGCTCGCTCTCTCTCTCTCTCTCTCTCTCTAAAATAAAAATTAAAAATTAAAAAAAAAAACCCAGCTGCTTTGAATTCTGTTGTACCTTTTGAATGAGAATTTAGCAAGACTTGCTCAAAGGTGGGCTATTTTCATTACCTTTATAAATCATGGGATGAACTCTGTAGAATGGTTAAATTTTAAAACATATTCAGAATACTGTCTGTAGTGTCATGGTATGTTTATCATTTTTCATCAGATATGCATAGATTTCAAATGTAATCAATTATAATTTTTCCCCCCAAATAGGGGGAAGATCCTACATACCACAGTTTGAGAACCTCAGGTTAATAATGGAGAAAAATGTTTTTGTATTTCAAGCCAGCTATTAAATAACTAGTTAACATTTGGGGGTATACCTGCCTGACCCATTGATTAAGTAAAAGCTGTACCTGTCAAGAGTTTTAGAAACTGTAGGTATCAAAACTCCAATTAATAGCTTAAACAATAGCTACTAATAGTTTTTATTCCTTCACATAACAGAAGCCCGGCACTCATACAACAAGAAATGTTAGTTATACTTATCAACAGATATCCAGGTGCTACCATATGTCTATTCTTCCAAATTTGGCCAGTATTTTGGTCTTTCTTGTTGGAAGATTGCTGTTGTAGCTCCAAGTATTACATATGCTTAGGTAAACACTGACTGATATCTATCTTATACCAGCAAGAATTTCTTTTCCCCTGAGGTCTCCCATCACACTCACCCTCTAGATATTCCTCTTTGTATCTCACTATCAAGAATTGGGTCACACATATATACTCATTAAAAAGTAAGATGGACAAAGAAAACAGCATGATTAGCAGGATTTGGATAAACCAGTGTTTCTTTTGAGAATCCTAGGGGTATTTAAGCTGGGAAATTCTGTGTTATTCGGAATAGTTCTGTATGCTCCTGGACACTTGACATTTACAACCCAAGGGCACTGAATGTCTTTATTATCTCTCAATCCTTTTGAATCTCTCAAACATGTTCACACATTTGTAAATGTCCCTTAGAGGAATGGTACTTCCCCTCCCCAAGATCCATTAGCCAAAGTTGGGCATATTTCTACCCTGAACACCACAGGAATTCTGCTGCAAATTAAGAAGTGATGAACGGATACTTGGTAAGCAATCACAATCCCTACAGTGAATTCAAAGTTCCCTTTGGTTCTAATGTCTTCAGTTCTATAAAGATACATTAGGCTTAGACAAACATGCCTAAAAAATTTTGCTCTTTCAAAATCGTATTTTTACAACCAAAAAATCCTATAATACCTTTCCAATATAAGCAGAAAGATTTACTCCTTTTCATTTCAATACAATGCTGTTACACAAACCTAGTGGTATAAATTTTAAAAATTTGCAGACATTTTCCATTTTTGTTGGCAAACCAATGTTTCATGTCATATCAGGGAATGGAAGAGCAATCAAAAGCAACAAAGACACCAAAAGTTCCATGGTTATTCCGACAATGGTCTTATGTTCATTATTAAAAAAAAAAAAAAAAAGAAAGAAAGAAAGTAGAAGATTCTGAAGTCCAAATTTTTTCCGTGTACTAAAATATCTGCTAGTTCTTTCCCTTGGATGGTTCTAAGTAGCTGTCCATTTTGCATTAAGCATAATGAAATAAAAATGTTCTCACTATACACAATTTTATTGTAAACTCTGGACATACAGTAAGAGAGGCCCTAATTTATTCATATTTTTATGCCAAGAATTAAACATAGCAAATAATTCTCAGTAAATATTTACTGAATAAATGAATTTCTGCCTTTGAAATTTTTGCTTGCAGCAATGGGAAGAAATAGACAATAAAACCATTTTCTGTGCCTTCACAAAATCTTTTTATTTTTAATTATGTTCTTATGTGTAAATAGAAGTATTTGAACATTGAGCAAGTTAGACAAAAAGGTCTTTGCTTCTAATCTAAAAACAGTGGTTTAAAAATTGTAGTTTTTGGAGATTGGGGTTCTATAGAGGTACCTCTAGAGTTGGGAGACAGCTTTTGTAGGATAAATGGAACAAATGAGGTTAATGGGTACAGGTTAGTCTTTCACACCTGCTCAAACAATGCATTCCCTTTTTTATGTATTTCTTTCTTCTGTGTAAAATTATAGCATAAAAGCACTACTTAAAACAGCAAGGGAATTACTGGTCTACAACAATGGATTGGTGATACCGTCATTGTTCTTGTTGCTCCATTCTCAGGCATAGAAAATGTCCTCAAAGTTTGTTCAAAGAAGTTTACTTTCCAAAAAAGGTTAGCCATTGTTCCAAGGCAAGAGTTACCTTAATGATATCCATCCAAAAAAGAAAAGACTGGAAGCTCTTGTGTGTGTGTGTGTGTGTGTGTGTGTGTGCGCGCGTGTGCCAACAGCTGTGCCTTCTGGAGGCAGAAATGCAAACTGCCTTTGAAGTGAAGATAATTTCACTCAATATTCATTTTAAAACTGTACAAAGTGCTGGGGAAAGAAATTAATAGGACATGATCTTTTCCCTCAAAGAGTTTATTAGACAGCACATAATAGGTATGCAGATATGTCTTTCCTTTACTTAGAGAGTCTGTTCTACCTACAACTCTCATAAAAATAGCCCAGTATAACAGGCTTCATCCTTTCAGTCATAATATAAGACTAAGAGCAGATAACTTATACAAATTCAGACAATCATATCCTATCTGTAATTTGGGATTAGGTCACTGATTCTGCGTCAATGAGCTATTGGGAAGATACGGGGGAAAAAAGGGTCCAAGTTGGCACATAGACAGGATGAAGCCACATGTAAACTGAAATTATGCAAGAACATAGACTGAGGGCCTTGCAAAAACAACCAGTTTGCAGAAGTAAGTGGGGATATGTACAAAGAAGATATGCCCACAAAACAGAGAAAAGAAGCTATAGCATACCAGTCCCTATGAGGCTCAATAATATTGCTGGCAATTGGATCCTATGCTATTCCCCAGGATCCTTATAATAAACCCTTTTTTTAAATGTAGTTAAAGTAGGTGTGGATTCCCCTTTCTTTAGCTTAATGACTCCTGACTGGAGAAGGAGACTGACAAGCAAACTATATATACAACACTTTAAACCATGTAAACATTATCCATGCTATACTGACTTTTGAATTTTCTTTATCTTTCATTGCTTATTCTCTGTATCTCTTGCTTTCTATAACTCTCTCCCTCATACTACTACTCAGCTTTATTGCCTTTATTATTTCTTCCATTTAATTCCCTACTTCTGAACAGTAACTAAAATTTTTATATAACTTAAAGGCCATTCAAAGACATGTCACACTAAACTTTCCAAAATAATTGTATTGTTTATATTTGTGCCAGTAAAAAACATAAGCTGCATTAGTTTTCTGGTCACAGGATTTGAATACTAGAGTTGGAAATCTTCTTGGTAATGAAATAAGGACTAAAAGAAGAACAATTTATTTTATTTATTTATTTGAGAGAGAGAGAGAAAGGGGGGGGGGGCAAAGAGAATGGGAATCCCAAGCAGGCTCTGCACTGACAGCCACCACCCCCCACCTCCCATGTAGGGCTCAATTCCACCAACTGAACCATAAGATCATGACCTGAACCAAAATCAAGAGTCAGACACTTAACCAACTGAGCCACTCAGGCACCACAGAACAATTTATTTTCTAAACAATATTTAAGAAAATATTCTTGGAACTTCCAGATAAAATGTGTTTTAAGAAAGACTCAGGGCCCTATAGACTACTTGTACTAAGTAAAAACATTTGAAAATTTGATGTAAATTAAGAAAATAAAATGTAGTAAGCTCTCCATGTCATTAAAACAGCAGGTTTTCATACATTCAAGCTGCATGGGCTTTGGCATTCAATTCTAAATGTACCCAAATTAGGCAATAATGATCAAGGCCAACAAAATCCTGGTGAGTAATGATGAGATTTGAAGACCTGATGGTCCCAAGGGCAGTAGTGGGCCATTATTGCCTACAGGGTCTTAATCTCCAAAAGATATCATAAATGTAGGCCTCCAGTTTGATCATAGACTTAAAAGAATTCAAGAGGCATTGATTGTCATTTATTCCTATACTGGCTGCTACTATAATCTATATGTTGAATTTCATGAAAAGCATAAGTTCATCTGTGTCTACAAATAGGATACTCCACACCAATGACACTTTTATTAGATTGAATTAGGGAAGAAAATGGAACAAAGTAAGAAAAATATATTTAAAAGCTATAATTATAATTAAAGCACTTACACATCATTTTTTATGTGTGTGTGTGTGTAAAGTATATACATGAAATATAAATAAAAAATAGTCAAATTTGTTATTTCTTTCTTATACATCAGGAACATTCATAAATGTATTTCATTTAATCCTAAAACCTTTGTTTGAGATGTATGTCATTATCTTTAAAGATGTAAATTTAGAGATGTGGATAAGGTTAGTAACTTGTCCTAGTATAAAGGCTTCCAAACTCTCTCTGTTCATACTACTTGAGCACCTCAGCAGTTTTTCTATGGTACCCCTAGACTAAAAGACATAGATAACAGACAACTCCCAGAATGGCCACATGAGGAGCTCTTCAGAACTTCACTCCATTGGGACAACAATAACAGATAAAAATTACAAAACAAAACAAAACACAACACAACAAAAAAACAATCATTAATGTTTATGGAAACTGTCTTAAGGTTGTACAGGAGAAAAGGAAATAATTATTTAAGAAAGTCTACCAAATCTCACTGCAAATGTCAAGAGTCTTGTAATTGAACCATGGCCTATTTAATCCCTTCCCTCTCCCCATCTCATGTGATGAAAGTCCCACTGCAAGTGGATGGAACCATGAAGACAAGGCTCCCTCTCCCTCCAACTCTCAGCAAAGGTCTATGGTAACTCTACAGGAGAGCCCAGCCACCAGCATTTCTCACTTTCCTCCTGCTCTGTGTTACAGAGACTAAATTCCAGGCAAGTGTGGCCAAGAAGGCAAGGATTCACTTTTTCCACCCAGCCTCCACTTCTAACACAGAACTTTATGACAGGCACAGCAAGCCAAGAATACTGGAAACTCAATAGCCCTTGATCCAGCTCACTTGTAGGGTGAAGCTCCATGCTAGCAAGGCCAAGGCAGGAAGATGGAAGAGTACTATCCCACACAGCATCCTGCTTATAAAGCAGGAAAAACATTCCAAGAGAAGCAGGCAAAATGGCCAGTTCTTGAGTATATGTTCAGAGCATTTTACCTGGGGGAAAAAGGGAAAGCCTAAGAACAGAAAGATCTAAAGCTCTCCCAAGATAACTGACTTTATTTTGAACACAATGTAGGGAAGTTCAAGCCTAAGAGTGCTCTCAAAACAAAGGATATTTAGTGGCAAGCAATTCAGAGAAGGCTGGTAGCTTCAAGAGAGCAACAAGCTAAACCATAGGCCAAATAGTTTATTAAAAAGAAAAAAGAAACGTGACCATTAAGAATAGCTCCTTCAGGATCAGAACAACCTCAGAGACCAGCCACAAAAAGTATGCCTGCAATTACTGGAACATAACAGGTGGGTACAATACAAACAGAGGCAGAGATTGATGAAAAAGACAAAGAGAGCCCACTGAATCTACTGCCATCCCATGGAAAGTCACCAGATGGTACTTGAATCCGTAAAAACAAATAAGATCAAAAATTTTAAATAAGAAGGTTAAGATAACACACCCCATAAATAAACATTTGCTATCCTTTCACTGTCTCTAAAAGTTACTAAATTACATAAAGTAACAATTTTAACAATATACAGTTGAATGTGTAAAATATATAGATGTAATATCTATAACAATAGCAGAATAAAATGCAAGAGAGGAAAGACTGCTATAAAAGAGCAATGTTTCTATATCTCACCAAATTAAATAAACATCTGGAGTAGATTATAATAAAATAAAATGAATATGGTAAGTTATAGAGAAACCACCAAGAAAATAACTCCAAAAATACAATTTAAAACTCACTTAAAAAATTAAAATGTTATATCAGAAAATATTTACCTAATGCAAAAGACTGAAGTAAAGGAGGACTAGAGGAAGAAAAAATCCACAAAAGATACATAAAATCAAAGGGCAGATGTAAATCCAACTATATCAAAAGCTATCAAAAATATTAATGTGAATGGATTTAAAATCTAATCTTAGGAAGAGACTATGAGACTGATAAAACAAGATCCAACAATGTAATGCCTACAAAAGCCACACTTTATATTTAAAGATACAAATTGAGAATAAAAGAATGGAAAATATACATGCATCATACAAACAACAATCATAAGAAATCTGGAGTGGCTATACTAATATCAGACAGTATAGATTTTAAAACATATTTTACTACAAAGAGGTACATTATATATATATATATATATATATTTTTTAATGTTTTATTAATGTTTTTGGGGTGTTTTTTTCTTTTTTTTTTTTTTTTTTGAGAGAGGAAGAGAGACAAAGCATGAGTGGGGAAGCAGCACAGAGGGAGACACAGAACTCAAAGCAGGCTCAAGGCTCTGAGCTGTCAGCAGAGAGCCGGACACCGGACTCGAACTCACAAACCATGAGATCATGAATTGAGCCAAAGTCAGACGCTTAACCAACTGAGACACCCAGGTGCCCCCCAGAGGCACATTTTATATTAATGTAAGAGTCAAACTATCAAGATATGGCAATATAAAAAATATATATGTGCCTCAAAACAGAGTCCCCAAAATATGAATTAAAAACTGACAGGATAAAGAGGGCATCTAGGTGGCTTAGTCTTGTCAGCGTCTGATTCTTGATTTCGGCCCAGGTCAAACAATTGGTGGGATCCAGCCCTGCATCCGGCTTTGGGCTGCCAGCAGAGGGATCCTCTCTCCCTCACTCTCTGCCCCTTTCCCATACCCTCCCCCACCCCCGCAACATAAATAAACTTTAAAAGAAACTTAAAAAAAAACTGTCAGGATGAAGAAATAGACAATTCAACAATATTCAGAAACTTTGATACTCTACACTATATAATGTACAAAACTAGGCAGATGTTCAACAAGAACACAGAAGATCTGAATGACAACTAACCTAATACACCTATAAAATACTACACCAAACAGCAAAATACACATTCTTCTCAAATGCATACAGAAATTTCTCTAGGACTGACCATATGCTAGCGCATAAAACAAGTTTCAATAAATTTAAATGATTAAAACCATTTAAAGTGTGTTCTCCAACCACAATGGAATGAAAATAGAAATCAGTAACACAAACAAAACTTGGAAAATTCACAAATGTGTGGAAATCAAACACTCTCCAAAATAAGCCAACAGTCTGAAGAAAAAAAATCACAAGGAAGTTAGAAAATAGCTTGAGATAAATAAAAATGAAGACTTAAAATACTAAAACTTATGGGATGTAGCTAGAGCAGTACTTAGATGGAAATTTATAAACATAAAAACCTATATTAACAAAAAGGAAAGATTGTAAATAACTAACCTAAACTGCCACTTCAAGATCTTGGTAGAAGAGCAAACTAAGTATCTGTTGGCCATTTGTATGTCACATTTGGGAAAATGTCTATTCTAGTCCTTTGCTCATTTCATTTAATCAGGTTATTTGTTTTTTGTTTTGTTTTGTTTTGTTGCTATTGAATTGAAGGAGTCCCTAATGCATTTTAGATATTAACCTCTTACAAGATACATAGTTAGCAAATATTTTCTCCCACTTTATAGGTTGCCTTTTATAGGTTCACACTGGGTTTTTGGTTTTTTGTTTTTTGTTTTTGTTTTGTTTTTTGCTCTGCAAAACCTTTGATATAGTCCCACTTGTTTATTTTTTTTTTCTTTTGTTGCCTGTGCCTTTGGTGTCATATCCAAGAAATCATTGCCAAGACCAATGTAATGAGCTTTTCCCTTATGTTTTCTTCATAAAGTTTTATAATTTTAGGCCTTATATTTAAGTCTTTAATTCATTTTATGTTGATTTTTGTGTAAGTTAAAAATCTAACTTAATTCTTTGGCATTTGGATATCCCATTTTTCCCAACAGCAATTACAGAAGAGACTATTCTTTCCCCAGTGTGTATTCTTGGAACCATTGTTGAAGATCAGCTGGCCATACGTTCAAGGGTTTAAACAGAGGCTGTATATTCTGTTCCATTGGTCTATGTGTCTGTCTTTAGGCCAACATTATACTGTTTTAGTTACTATAGCTTTGTGATACATTTTTTTAATCAGGAAGTGTGATGCTTCCAGGTCTATTTTTTTCTCAAAATTGTGTGGCTATTGGTAGTCTTTTGTGGTTGCATATGAATTTTTGGATTTTTTTCTATCTCTGAAGAAAGAAAGAAAGAAAGAAAGAAAGAAAGAAAGAAAGAAAGAAAG